>NW_028324237.1:1350000-1555000 GCF_054372755.1 Phalangium opilio | reverse complement strand
TCGACATTACGATTATGAACAAGTGGGAATAGCTCAGTGGTAGAGCATTCGACGGCAGATCGAGAGGTCCTTGGTTCAAACCTGAGTTCTCCCTGTAACAGCACGAATCATTCCGTTTATTTTAGTTAAAACGACCCTACGGTCTTGAACAAGGGGGAATAGCTCAGTGGTACAGCATTCGACTGCAGGTTGAGAAGTCCTTGGTTCAAACCCGAGTTCTCCCTGTAACAGCACGGATCATTCCGTTTATTTTAGTTAAATCGACATTACGGCCTTGAACAAGGGGGAATAGCTCAGTGGTAGAGCATTCGACTGCAGATTGAGAAGTCCTTGGTTCAAACCCGAGTTCCCCCTGTAGTAGCACGAGTCATTCCGTTTATTTCAGTTAAATCGACATTACGATTATGAACAAGTGGGAATAGCTCAGTGGTAGAGCATTCGACGGCAGATAGAGAGGTCCTTGGTTCAAACCCGAGTTCTCCCTGTAACAGCACGGATCATTTCGTTTATTTTAGTTAAATCGACATTACAGCTATGAACAAGGGGGAATAGCTCAGTGGTAGAGCATTCGACTGCAGATCGAGAGGTCCATGGTTCAAACCTGAGTTTTCCCTGTAATAGCACGGATCGTTCCGTTTATTTTAGTTAAATCGACATTACGATTATGAACAAGTGGGAATAGCTCAGTGGTAGAGCATTTGACGGCAGATCGAGAGGTCCTTGGTTCAAACCCGAGTTCTCCCTGTAACAGCACGGATCATTCCGTTTATTTTAGTTAAATTGACATTACGGCCTTGAACAAGGGGGAATAGCTCAGTGGTAGAGCATTCGACTGCAGATTGAGAAGTCCTTGGTTCAAACCCGAGTTCCCCCTGTAGTAGCACGAATCATTCCGTTTATTTCAGTTAAATCGACATTGCGATTATGAACAAGTGGGAATAGCTTAGTGGTAGAGCATTCGACGGCAGATCAAGAGGTCCTTGGTTCAAACCCGAGTTCTCCCTGTAACAGCACGGATCATTCCGTTCATTTTAGTTGAAACGACATTAAGGTCTTGAAAAAGGGGGAATAGCTCAGTGGTAGAGCATTCGACTGCAGATCGAGAGGTCCTTGGTTCAAACCCGAGTTCTCCCTGTAACAGCACGAATCATTCCGTTTATTTTAGTTAAAACGACATTACGGTCTTGAACAAGGAGGAATAGCTCAGTGGTAGAGCATTCGACTGCAGATCGAGAGGTCCTTGGTTCAAACCCGAGTTCTCCCTGTAACAGCACGGATCATTCCGTTTATTTTAGTTAAATTGACATTACGGCCTTGAACAAGGGGGAATAGCTCAGTGGTAGAGCATTCGACTGCAGATTGAGAAGTCCTTGGTTCAAACCCGAGTTCCCCCTGTAGTAGCACGAATCATTCCGTTTATTTTAGTTAAATCGACATTACAACTATGAACATGTGGGAATAGCTCAGTGGTAGAGCATTCGACGGCAGATCGAGATGTCCTTGGTTCAAACCCAAGTTCTCCCAGTAACAGCACGGATCATTGCGTTTATTTTAGTTAAATCGACATTGCGGCTATGAACAAAGGGGAATAGGTCAGTGGTAGAGCATTCGACTGCAGATCGAGAGGTCCTTGGTTCAAACCCGAGTTCTCCCTGTAACAGCACGAATCATTCCGTTTATTTTAGTTAAAACGACAAAACGGTCCTGAACAAGGGAGAATAGCTCAGTGGTAGAGCATTCGACTGCAGATCGTGAAGTCCTTGGTTCAAACCCGAGTCCCCCTGTAGTAGCACGAATCATTCCGTTTATTTCAGTTAAATCGACATTACGATTATGAACAAGTGGGAATAGCTCAGTGGTAGAGCATTCGACGGCAGATCGAGAGGTCCTTGGTTCAAACCCGAGTTCTCCCTGTAACAGCACGAATCATTCCGTTTATTTTAGTTAAAACGACATTACTGTCTTGAACAAGGGGGAATAGCTCAGTGGTAGAGCATTCGACTGCAGATCGAGAGGTCCTTGGTTCAAACCCGAGTTCTCCCTGTAACAGCACGAATCATTCCGTTTATTTCAGTTAAATCGACATTACGATTATGAACAAGGCGGAATAGCTCAGTGGTAGAGCATTCGACTGCAGATTGAGAAGTCCTTGGTTCAAACCCGAGTTCCCCCTGTAGTAGCACGAGTCATTCCGTTTATTTCAGTTAAATCGACATTACGATTATGAACAAGTGGGAATAGCTCAGTGGTAGAGCATTCGACGGCAGATCGAGATGTCCTTGGTTCAAACCCAAGTTCTCCCAGTAACAGCACGGATCATTGCGTTTATTTTAGTTAAATCGACATTGCGGCTATGAACAAAGGGGAATAGGTCAGTGGTAGAGCATTCGACTGCAGATCGAGAGGTCCTTGGTTCAAACCCGAGTTCTCCCTGTAACAGCACGAATCATTCCGTTTATTTTAGTTAAAACGACAAAACGGTCCTGAACAAGGGAGAATAGCTCAGTGGTAGAGCATTCGACTGCAGATCGTGAAGTCCTTGGTTCAAACCCGAGTCCCCCTGTAGTAGCACGAATCATTCCGTTTATTTTAGTTAAATCGACATTACGATTATGAACAAGTGGGAATAGCTCAGTGGTAGAGCATTCGACGGCAGATCGAGAGGTCCTTGGATCAAACCCGAGTTCTCCCTGTAACAGCACGAATCATTCCGTTTATTTTAGTTAAAACGACATTACTGTCTTGAACAAGGGGGAATAGCTCAGTGGTAGAGCATTCGACTGCAGATCGAGAGGTCCTTGGTTCAAACCCGAGTTCTCCCTGTAACAGCACGAATCATTCCGTTTATTTCAGTTAAATCGACATTACGATTATGAACAAGGCGGAATAGCTCAGTGGTAGAGCATTCGACTGCAGATTGAGAAGTCCTTGGTTCAAACCCGAGTTCCCCCTGTAGTAGCACGAGTCATTCCGTTTATTTCAGTTAAATCGACATTACGATTATGAACAAGTGGGAATAGCTCAGTGGTAGAGCATTCGACGGCAGATCGAGATGTCCTTGGTTCAAACCCAAGTTCTCCCAGTAACAGCACGGATCATTGCGTTTATTTTAGTTAAATCGACATTGCGGCTATGAACAAAGGGGAATAGGTCAGTGGTAGAGCATTCGACTGCAGATCGAGAGGTCCTTGGTTCAAACCCGAGTTCTCCCTGTAACAGCACGAATCATTCCGTTTATTTTAGTTAAAACGACAAAACGGTCCTGAACAAGGGAGAATAGCTCAGTGGTAGAGCATTCGACTGCAGATCGTGAAGTCCTTGGTTCAAACCCGAGTCCCCCTGTAGTAGCACGAATCATTCCGTTTATTTTAGTTAAAACGACATTACGGTCATGAACAAGGGGGAATAGCTCAGTGGTAGAGCATTCGACTGCAGATCGAGAGGTCCTTGGTTCAAACCCGAGTTCTCCCTGTAACAGCACGGATCATTCCGTTTATTTTAGTTAAAACGACATTACGGTCTTGAACAAGTGGGAATAGCTCAGTGGTAGAGCATTCGACTGCAGATTGGGAAGTCCTTGGTTCAAACCCGAGTTCCCCCTGTAGTAGCACGAATCATTCCGTTTATTTCAGTTAAATCGACATTACGATTATGAACAAGTGGGAATAGCTCAGTGGTAGAGCATTCGGTGGCAGATCGAGAGGTCCTTGGTTCAAACCCGAGTTCTCCCTGTAACAGCACGGATCATTCCGTTTATTTTAGTTAAAATGACATTACGGTCTTGAACAAGGGGGAATAGCTCAGTGGTAGAGCATTCGACTGCAGATCGAGAGGTCCTTGGTTCAAACCCGAGTTCTCACTGTAACAGCACGGATCATTGCGTTTATTTTAGTTAAATCGACATTGCGGCTATGAACAAAGGGGAACAGCTCAGTGGTAGAGCATTCGACTGCAGGTTGAGAAGTCCTTGGTTCAAACCCGAGTTCTCCCTGTAACAGCACGGATCATTCCGTTTATTTTAGTTAAATCGACATTACTGCCTTGAACAAGGGGGAATAGCTCAGTGGTAGAGCATTCGACTGCAGATTGAGAAGTCCTTGGTTCAAACCCGAGTTCCCCCTGTAGTAGCACGAATCATTCCGTTTATTTCAGTTAAATCGACATTACGATTATGAACAAGTGGGAATAGCTTAGTGGTAGAGCATTCGACGGCAGATCAAGAGGTCCTTGGTTCAAACCCGAGTTCTCCCTGTAACAGCACGGATCATTCCGTTCATTTTAGTTAAAACGACATTACGGTCTTGAAAAAGGGGGAATAGCTCAGTGGTAGAGCATTCGACTGCAGATCGAGAGGTCCTTGGTTCAAAACCGAGTTCTCCCTGTAACAGCACGAATCATTCCGTTTATTTTAGTTAAAACGACATTACGGTCTTGAACAAGGGGGAATAGCTCAGTGGTAGAGCATTCGACTGCAGATCGAGAGGTCCTTGGTTCAAACCCGAGTTCTCCCTGTAACAGCAAGATCATTCCGTTTATTTTAGTTAAAACGACAATACGGCCTTGAACAAGGGGGAATAGCTCAGTGGTAGAGCTTTCGACTGCAGATTGAGAAGTCCTTGGTTCAAACCCGAGTTCTCCCTGTAACAGCACGGATCATTCCGTTTATTTTAGTTAAATCGACATTACGGCCTTGAACAAGGGCGAATAGCTCAGTGGTAGAGCATTCGACTGCAGATTGAGAAGTCCTTGGTTCAAACCCGAGTTCTCCCTGTAACAGCACGAATCATTCCGTTTATTTTAGTTAAAACGACCTTACGGTCTTGAACAAGGGGGAATAGCTCAGTGGTAGAGCATTCGACTGCAGATCGAGAGGTCCTTGGTTCAAACCCGAGTTCTCACTGTAACAGCACGGATCATTGCGTTTATTTTAGTTAAATCGATATTGCGGCTATGAACAAAGGGGAATAGCTCAGTGGTAGAGCATTCGACTGCAGGTTGAGAAGTCCTTGGTTCAAACCCGAGTTCTCCCTGTAAAAGCACGGATCATTCCGTTTATTTTAGTTAAATCGACATTACTGCCTTGAACAAGGGGGTATAGCTCAGTGGTAGAGCATTCGACTGCAGATTGAGAAGTCCTTGGTTCAAACCCGAGTTCCCACTGTAGTAGCACGAATCATTCCGTTTATTTCAGTTAAATCGACATTGCGATTATGAACAAGTGGGAATAGCTTAGTGGTAGAGCATTCGACGGCAGATCAAGAGGTCCTTGGTTCAAACCCGAGTTCTCCCTGTAACAGCACGGATCATTCCGTTCATTTTAGTTAAAACGACATTACGGTCTTGAAAAAGGGGGAATAGCTCAGTGGTAGAGCATTCGACTGCAGATCGAGAGGTCCTTGGTTCAAACCCGAGTTCTCCCTGTAACAGCACGAATCATTCCGTTTATTTTAGTTAATACGACATTACGGTCTTGAACAAGGGGGAATAGCTCAGTGGTAGAGCATTCGACTGCAGATCGAGAGGTCCTTGGTTCAAACCCGAGTTCTCCCTGTAACAGCACGGATCATTCCGTTTATTTTAGTTAAAACGACAATACGGCCTTGAACAAGGTTGAATAGCTCAGTGGTAGAGCTTTCGACTGCAGGTTGAGAAGTCCTTGGTTCAAACCCGAGTTCTCCCTGTAACAGCACGGATCATTCCGTTTATTTTAGTTAAATCGACATTACGGCCTTGAACAAGGGCGAATAGCTCAGTGTTAGAGCATTCGACTGCAGATTGAGAAGTCCTTGGTTCAAACCCGAGTTCCCCCTTTAGTAGCACGAATCATTCCGTTTATTTCAGTTAAATCGACATTACGATTATGAACAAGTGGGAATAGCTCAGTGGTAGAGCATTCGACGGCAGATCGAGAGGTCCTTAGTTCAAACCTGAGTTCTCCCTGTAACAGCACGAATCATTCCGTTTATTTTAGTTAAAACGACCCTACGGTCTTGAACAAGGGGGAATAGCTCAGTGGTACAGCATTCGACTGCAGGTTGAGAAGTCCTTGGTTCAAACCCGAGTTCTCCCTGTAACAGCACGGATCATTCCGTTTATTTTAGTTAAATCGACATTACGGCCTTGAACAAGGGGGAATAGCTCAGTGGTAGAGCATTCGACTGCAGATTGAGAAGTCCTTGGTTCAAACCCGAGTTCCCCCTGTAGTAGCACGAGTCATTCCGTTTATTTCAGTTAAATCGACATTACGATTATGAACAAGTGGGAATAGCTCAGTGGTAGAGCTTTCGACGGCAGATCGAGAGGTCCTTGGTTCAAACCCGAGTTCTCCCTGTAACAGCACGGATCATTTCGTTTATTTTAGTTAAATCGACATTACAGCTATGAACAAGGGGGAATAGCTCAGTGGTAGAGCATTCGACTGCAGATCGAGAGGTCCATGGTTCAAACCTGAGTTTTCTTTGTAATAGCACGGATCGTTCCGTTTATTTTAGTTAAATCGACATTACGATTATGAACAAGTGGGAATAGCTCAGTGGTAGAGCATTCGACGGCAGATCGAGAGGTCCGTGGTTCAAACCCGAGTTCTCCCTGTAACAGCACGGATCATTCCGTTTATTTTAGTTAAATTGACATTACGGCCTTGAACAAGGGGGAATAGCTCAGTGGTAGAGCATTCGACTGCAGATTGAGAAGTCCTTGGTTCAAACCCGAGTTCCCCTTGTAGTAGCACGAATCATTCCGTTTATTTTAGTTAAATCGACATTACAACTATGAACATGTGGGAATAGCTCAGTGGTAGAGCATTCGACGGCAGATCGAGATGTCCTTGGTTCAAACCCAAGTTCTCCCAGTAACAGCACGGATCATTGCGTTTATTTTAGTTAAATCGACATTGCGGCTATGAACAAAGGGGAATAGGTCAGTGGTAGAGCATTCGACTGCAGATCGAGAGGTCCTTGGTTCAAACCCGAGTTCTCCCTGTAACAGCACGAATCATTCCGTTTATTTTAGTTAAAACGACAAAACGGTCCTGAACAAGGGAGAATAGCTCAGTGGTAGAGCATTCGACTGCAGATCGTGAAGTCCTTGGTTCAAACCCGAGTCCCCCTGTAGTAGCACGAATCATTCCGTTTATTTCAGTTAAATCGACATTACGATTATGAACAAGTGGGAATAGCTCAGTGGTAGAGCATTCGACGGCAGATCGAGAGGTCCTTGGTTCAAACCCGAGTTCTCCCTGTAACAGCACTAATCATTCCGTTTATTTTAGTTAAAACGACATTACGGCCTTGAACAAGGGGGAATAGCTCAGTGGTAGAGCATTCGACTGCAGATCGAGAGGTCCTTGGTTCAAACCCGAGTTCTCCCTGTAACAGCACGGATCATTCCGTTTATTTTAGTTAAATCGACATTACGGCCTTGAACAAGTGGGAATAGCTCAGTGGTAGAGCATTCGACGGCAGATCGAGAGGTCCTTGGTTCAAACCCGAGTTCTCCCTGTAACAGCACGGATCATTTCGTTTATTTTAGTTAAATCGACATTACAGCTATGAACAAGGGGGAATAGCTCAGTGGTAGAGCATTCGACTGCAGATCGAGAGGTCCATGGTTCAAACCTGAGTTTTCCCTGTAATAGCACGGATCGTTCCGTTTATTTTAGTTAAATCGACATTACGATTATGAACAAGTGGGAATAGCTCAGTGGTAGAGCATTCGACGGCAGATCGAGATGTCCTTGGTTCAAACCCAAGTTCTCCCAGTAACAGCACGGATCATTCCGTTTATTTTAGTTAAAACGACAAAACGGTCCTGAACAAGGGAGAATAGCTCAGTGGTAGAGCATTCGACTGCAGATCGAGAGGTCCTTGGGTCAAACCCGAGTTCTCCCTGTAACAGCACGGATCATTCCGTTTATTTTAGTTAAATCGACATTACGGCCTTGAACAAGGGGGAATAGCTCAGTGGTAGAGCATTCGACTGCAGATTGAGAAGTCCTTGGTTCAAACCCGAGTTCCCCCTGTAGTAGCACGAGTCATTCCGTTTATTTCAGTTAAATCGACATTACGATTATGAACAAGGGGGAATAGCTCAGTGGTAGAGCATTCGACTGCAGATCGAGAGGTCCATGGTTCAAACCTGAGTTTTCCCTGTAATAGCACGGATCGTTCCGTTTATTTTAGTTAAATCGACATTACGATTATGAACAAGTGGGAATAGCTCAGTGGTAGAGCATTCGACGGCAGATCGAGATGTCCTTGGTTCAAACCCAAGTTCTCCCAGTAACAGCACGGATCATTCCGTTTATTTTAGTTAAAACGACAAAACGGTCCTGAACAAGGGAGAATAGCTCAGTGGTAGAGCATTCGACTGCAGATCGTGAAGTCCTTGGTTCAAACCCGAGTCCCCCTGTAGTAGCACGAATCATTCCGTTTATTTCAGTTAAATCGACATTACGATTATGAACAAGTGGGAATAGCTCAGTGGTAGAGCATTCGACTGCAGATCGTGAAGTCCTTGGTTCAAACCCGAGTTCCCCCTGTAGTAGCACGAATCATTCCGTTTATTTCAGTTAAATCGACATTGCGATTATGAACAAGTGGGAATAGCTTAGTGGTAGAGCATTCGACGGCAGATCAAGAGGTCCTTGGTTCAAACCCGAGTTCTCCCTGTAACAGCACGGATCATTCCGTTCATTTTAGTTAAAACGACATTACGGTCTTGAAAAAGGGGGAATAGCTCAGTGGTAGAGCATTCGACGGCAGATCGAGAGGTCCTTGGTTCAAACCTGAGTTCTCCCTGTAACAGCACGAATCATTCCGTTTATTTTAGTTAAAACGACCCTACGGTCTTGAACAAGGGGGAATAGCTCAGTGGTACAGCATTCGACTGCAGGTTGAGAAGTCCTTGGTTCAAACCCGAGTTCTCCCTGTAACAGCACGGATCATTCCGTTTATTTTAGTTAAATCGACATTACGGCCTTGAACAAGGGGGAATAGCTCAGTGGTAGAGCATTCGACTGCAGATTGAGAAGTCCTTGGTTCAAACCCGAGTTCCCCCTGTAGTAGCACGAGTCATTCCGTTTATTTCAGTTAAATCGACATTACGATTATGAACAAGTGGGAATAGCTCAGTGGTAGAGCATTCGACGGCAGATCGAGAGGTCCTTGGTTCAAACCCGAGTTCTCCCTGTAACAGCACGGATCATTTCGTTTATTTTAGTTAAATCGACATTACAGCTATGAACAAGGGGGAATAGCTCAGTGGTAGAGCATTCGACTGCAGATCGAGAGGTCCATGGTTCAAACCTGAGTTTTCCCTGTAATAGCACGGATCGTTCCGTTTATTTTAGTTAAATCGACATTACGATTATGAACAAGTGGGAATAGCTCAGTGGTAGAGCATTCGACGGCAGATCGAGAGGTCCTTGGTTCAAACCCGAGTTCTCCCTGTAACAGCACGGATCATTCCGTTTATTTTAGTTAAATTGACATTACGGCCTTGAACAAGGGGGAATAGCTCAGTGGTAGAGCATTCGACTGCAGATTGAGAAGTCCTTGGTTCAAACCCGAGTTCCCCCTGTATTAGCACGAATCATTCCGTTTATTTTAGTTAAATCGACATTACAACTATGAACATGTGGGAATAGCTCAGTGGTAGAGCATTCGACGGCAGATCGAGATGTCCTTGGTTCAAACCCAAGTTCTCCCAGTAACAGCACGGATCATTGCGTTTATTTTAGTTAAATCGACATTGCGGCTATGAACAAAGGGGAATAGGTCAGTGGTAGAGCATTCGACTGCAGATCGAGAGGTCCTTGGTTCAAACCAGAGTTCTCCCTGTAACAGCACGAATCATTCCGTTTATTTTAGTTAAAACGACAATACGGCCTTGAACAAGGGGGAATAGCTCAGTGGTAGAGCATTCGACTGCAGATCGTGAAGTCCTTGGTTCAAACCCGAGTCCCCCTGTAGTAGCACGAATCATTCCGTTTATTTCAGTTAAATCGACATTGCGATTATGAACAAGTGGGAATAGCTTAGTGGTAGAGCATTCGACTGCAGATCGTGAAGTCCTTGGTTCAAACCCGAGTTCCCCCTGTAGTAGCACGAATCATTCCGTTTATTTCAGTTAAATCGACATTGCGATTATGAACAAGGGGGAATAGCTCAGTGGTAGAGCATTCGACTGCAGATCGAGAGGTCCATGGTTCAAACCTGAGTTTTCCCTGTAATAGCACGGATCGTTCCGTTTATTTTAGTTAAATCGACATTACGATTATGAACAAGTGGGAATAGCTCAGTGGTAGAGCATTCGACGGCAGATCGAGAGGTCCTTGGTTCAAACCCGAGTTCTCCCTGTAACAGCACGGATCATTCCGTTTATTTTAGTTAAAACGACCTTACGGTCTTGAACAAGGGGGAATAGCTCAGTGGTAGAGCATTCGACTGCAGATCGAGAGGTCCTTGGTTCAAACCCGAGTTCTCACTGTAACAGCACGGATCATTCCGTTTATTTTAGTTAAATCGACATTACGGCCTTGAACAAGTGGGAATAGCTCAGTGGTAGAGCATTCGACGGCAGATCGAGAGGTCCTTGGTTCAAACCCGAGTTCTCCCTGTAACAGCACGGATCATTTCGTTTATTTTAGTTAAATCGACATTACAGCTATGAACAAGGGGGAATAGCTCAGTGGTAGAGCATTCGACTGCAGATCGAGAGGTCCATGGTTCAAACCTGAGTTCTCCCTGTAACAGCACGGATCATTCCGTTTATTTTAGTTAAATCGACATTACGGCCTTGAACAAGGGCGAATAGCTCAGTGGTAGAGCATTCGACTGCAGATTGAGAAGTCCTTGGTTCAAACCCGAGTTCTCCCTGTAACAGCACGAATCATTCCGTTTATTTTAGTTAAAACGACCTTACGGTCTTGAACAAGGGGGAATAGCTCAGTGGTAGAGCATTCGACTGCAGATCGAGAGGTCCTTGGTTCAAACCCGAGTTCTCACTGTAACAGCACGGATCATTGCGTTTATTTTAGTTAAATCGATATTGCGGCTATGAACAAAGGGGAATAGCTCAGTGGTAGAGCATTCGACTGCAGGTTGAGAAGTCCTTGGTTCAAACCCGAGTTCTCCCTGTAAAAGCACGGATCATTCCGTTTATTTTAGTTAAATCGACATTACTGCCTTGAACAAGGGGGTATAGCTCAGTGGTAGAGCATTCGACTGCAGATTGAGAAGTCCTTGGTTCAAACCCGAGTTCCCACTGTAGTAGCACGAATCATTCCGTTTATTTCAGTTAAATCGACATTGCGATTATGAACAAGTGGGAATAGCTTAGTGGTAGAGCATTCGACGGCAGATCAAGAGGTCCTTGGTTCAAACCCGAGTTCTCCCTGTAACAGCACGGATCATTCCGTTCATTTTAGTTAAAACGACATTACGGTCTTGAAAAAGGGGGAATAGCTCAGTGGTAGAGCATTCGACTGCAGATCGAGAGGTCCTTGGTTCAAACCCGAGTTCTCCCTGTAACAGCACGAATCATTCCGTTTATTTTAGTTAATACGACATTACGGTCTTGAACAAGGGGGAATAGCTCAGTGGTAGAGCATTCGACTGCAGATCGAGAGGTCCTTGGTTCAAACCCGAGTTCTCCCTGTAACAGCACGGATCATTCCGTTTATTTTAGTTAAAACGACAATACGGCCTTGAACAAGGTTGAATAGCTCAGTGGTAGAGCTTTCGACTGCAGGTTGAGAAGTCCTTGGTTCAAACCCGAGTTCTCCCTGTAACAGCACGGATCATTCCGTTTATTTTAGTTAAATCGACATTACGGCCTTGAACAAGGGCGAATAGCTCAGTGTTAGAGCATTCGACTGCAGATTGAGAAGTCCTTGGTTCAAACCCGAGTTCCCCCTTTAGTAGCACGAATCATTCCGTTTATTTCAGTTAAATCGACATTACGATTATGAACAAGTGGGAATAGCTCAGTGGTAGAGCATTCGACGGCAGATCGAGAGGTCCTTAGTTCAAACCTGAGTTCTCCCTGTAACAGCACGAATCATTCCGTTTATTTTAGTTAAAACGACCCTACGGTCTTGAACAAGGGGGAATAGCTCAGTGGTACAGCATTCGACTGCAGGTTGAGAAGTCCTTGGTTCAAACCCGAGTTCTCCCTGTAACAGCACGGATCATTCCGTTTATTTTAGTTAAATCGACATTACGGCCTTGAACAAGGGGGAATAGCTCAGTGGTAGAGCATTCGACTGCAGATTGAGAAGTCCTTGGTTCAAACCCGAGTTCCCCCTGTAGTAGCACGAGTCATTCCGTTTATTTCAGTTAAATCGACATTACGATTATGAACAAGTGGGAATAGCTCAGTGGTAGAGCTTTCGACGGCAGATCGAGAGGTCCTTGGTTCAAACCCGAGTTCTCCCTGTAACAGCACGGATCATTTCGTTTATTTTAGTTAAATCGACATTACAGCTATGAACAAGGGGGAATAGCTCAGTGGTAGAGCATTCGACTGCAGATCGAGAGGTCCATGGTTCAAACCTGAGTTTTCTTTGTAATAGCACGGATCGTTCCGTTTATTTTAGTTAAATCGACATTACGATTATGAACAAGTGGGAATAGCTCAGTGGTAGAGCATTCGACGGCAGATCGAGAGGTCCGTGGTTCAAACCCGAGTTCTCCCTGTAACAGCACGGATCATTCCGTTTATTTTAGTTAAATTGACATTACGGCCTTGAACAAGGGGGAATAGCTCAGTGGTAGAGCATTCGACTGCAGATTGAGAAGTCCTTGGTTCAAACCCGAGTTCCCCTTGTAGTAGCACGAATCATTCCGTTTATTTTAGTTAAATCGACATTACAACTATGAACATGTGGGAATAGCTCAGTGGTAGAGCATTCGACGGCAGATCGAGATGTCCTTGGTTCAAACCCAAGTTCTCCCAGTAACAGCACGGATCATTGCGTTTATTTTAGTTAAATCGACATTGCGGCTATGAACAAAGGGGAATAGGTCAGTGGTAGAGCATTCGACTGCAGATCGAGAGGTCCTTGGTTCAAACCCGAGTTCTCCCTGTAACAGCACGAATCATTCCGTTTATTTTAGTTAAAACGACAAAACGGTCCTGAACAAGGGAGAATAGCTCAGTGGTAGAGCATTCGACTGCAGATCGTGAAGTCCTTGGTTCAAACCCGAGTCCCCCTGTAGTAGCACGAATCATTCCGTTTATTTCAGTTAAATCGACATTACGATTATGAACAAGTGGGAATAGCTCAGTGGTAGAGCATTCGACGGCAGATCGAGAGGTCCTTGGTTCAAACCCGAGTTCTCCCTGTAACAGCACTAATCATTCCGTTTATTTTAGTTAAAACGACATTACGGCCTTGAACAAGGGGGAATAGCTCAGTGGTAGAGCATTCGACTGCAGATCGAGAGGTCCTTGGTTCAAACCCGAGTTCTCCCTGTAACAGCACGGATCATTCCGTTTATTTTAGTTAAATCGACATTACGGCCTTGAACAAGTGGGAATAGCTCAGTGGTAGAGCATTCGACGGCAGATCGAGAGGTCCTTGGTTCAAACCCGAGTTCTCCCTGTAACAGCACGGATCATTTCGTTTATTTTAGTTAAATCGACATTACAGCTATGAACAAGGGGGAATAGCTCAGTGGTAGAGCATTCGACTGCAGATCGAGAGGTCCATGGTTCAAACCTGAGTTTTCCCTGTAATAGCACGGATCGTTCCGTTTATTTTAGTTAAATCGACATTACGATTATGAACAAGTGGGAATAGCTCAGTGGTAGAGCATTCGACGGCAGATCGAGATGTCCTTGGTTCAAACCCAAGTTCTCCCAGTAACAGCACGGATCATTCCGTTTATTTTAGTTAAAACGACAAAACGGTCCTGAACAAGGGAGAATAGCTCAGTGGTAGAGCATTCGACTGCAGATCGAGAGGTCCTTGGGTCAAACCCGAGTTCTCCCTGTAACAGCACGGATCATTCCGTTTATTTTAGTTAAATCGACATTACGGCCTTGAACAAGGGGGAATAGCTCAGTGGTAGAGCATTCGACTGCAGATTGAGAAGTCCTTGGTTCAAACCCGAGTTCCCCCTGTAGTAGCACGAGTCATTCCGTTTATTTCAGTTAAATCGACATTACGATTATGAACAAGGGGGAATAGCTCAGTGGTAGAGCATTCGACTGCAGATCGAGAGGTCCATGGTTCAAACCTGAGTTTTCCCTGTAATAGCACGGATCGTTCCGTTTATTTTAGTTAAATCGACATTACGATTATGAACAAGTGGGAATAGCTCAGTGGTAGAGCATTCGACGGCAGATCGAGATGTCCTTGGTTCAAACCCAAGTTCTCCCAGTAACAGCACGGATCATTCCGTTTATTTTAGTTAAAACGACAAAACGGTCCTGAACAAGGGAGAATAGCTCAGTGGTAGAGCATTCGACTGCAGATCGTGAAGTCCTTGGTTCAAACCCGAGTCCCCCTGTAGTAGCACGAATCATTCCGTTTATTTCAGTTAAATCGACATTACGATTATGAACAAGTGGGAATAGCTCAGTGGTAGAGCATTCGACTGCAGATCGTGAAGTCCTTGGTTCAAACCCGAGTTCCCCCTGTAGTAGCACGAATCATTCCGTTTATTTCAGTTAAATCGACATTGCGATTATGAACAAGTGGGAATAGCTTAGTGGTAGAGCATTCGACGGCAGATCAAGAGGTCCTTGGTTCAAACCCGAGTTCTCCCTGTAACAGCACGGATCATTCCGTTCATTTTAGTTAAAACGACATTACGGTCTTGAAAAAGGGGGAATAGCTCAGTGGTAGAGCATTCGACGGCAGATCGAGAGGTCCTTGGTTCAAACCTGAGTTCTCCCTGTAACAGCACGAATCATTCCGTTTATTTTAGTTAAAACGACCCTACGGTCTTGAACAAGGGGGAATAGCTCAGTGGTACAGCATTCGACTGCAGGTTGAGAAGTCCTTGGTTCAAACCCGAGTTCTCCCTGTAACAGCACGGATCATTCCGTTTATTTTAGTTAAATCGACATTACGGCCTTGAACAAGGGGGAATAGCTCAGTGGTAGAGCATTCGACTGCAGATTGAGAAGTCCTTGGTTCAAACCCGAGTTCCCCCTGTAGTAGCACGAGTCATTCCGTTTATTTCAGTTAAATCGACATTACGATTATGAACAAGTGGGAATAGCTCAGTGGTAGAGCATTCGACGGCAGATCGAGAGGTCCTTGGTTCAAACCCGAGTTCTCCCTGTAACAGCACGGATCATTTCGTTTATTTTAGTTAAATCGACATTACAGCTATGAACAAGGGGGAATAGCTCAGTGGTAGAGCATTCGACTGCAGATCGAGAGGTCCATGGTTCAAACCTGAGTTTTCCCTGTAATAGCACGGATCGTTCCGTTTATTTTAGTTAAATCGACATTACGATTATGAACAAGTGGGAATAGCTCAGTGGTAGAGCATTCGACGGCAGATCGAGAGGTCCTTGGTTCAAACCCGAGTTCTCCCTGTAACAGCACGGATCATTCCGTTTATTTTAGTTAAATTGACATTACGGCCTTGAACAAGGGGGAATAGCTCAGTGGTAGAGCATTCGACTGCAGATTGAGAAGTCCTTGGTTCAAACCCGAGTTCCCCCTGTATTAGCACGAATCATTCCGTTTATTTTAGTTAAATCGACATTACAACTATGAACATGTGGGAATAGCTCAGTGGTAGAGCATTCGACGGCAGATCGAGATGTCCTTGGTTCAAACCCAAGTTCTCCCAGTAACAGCACGGATCATTGCGTTTATTTTAGTTAAATCGACATTGCGGCTATGAACAAAGGGGAATAGGTCAGTGGTAGAGCATTCGACTGCAGATCGAGAGGTCCTTGGTTCAAACCAGAGTTCTCCCTGTAACAGCACGAATCATTCCGTTTATTTTAGTTAAAACGACAATACGGCCTTGAACAAGGGGGAATAGCTCAGTGGTAGAGCATTCGACTGCAGATCGTGAAGTCCTTGGTTCAAACCCGAGTCCCCCTGTAGTAGCACGAATCATTCCGTTTATTTCAGTTAAATCGACATTACGATTATGAACAAGTGGGAATAGCTCAGTGGTAGAGCATTCGACGGCAGATCGAGAGGTCCTTGGTTCAAACCCGAGTTCTCCCTGTAACAGCACGAATCATTCCGTTTATTTTAGTTAAAACGACATTACTGTCTTGAACAAGGGGGAATAGCTCAGTGGTAGAGCATTCGACTGCAGATCGAGAGGTCCTTGGTTCAAACCCGAGTTCTCCCTGTAACAGCACGGATCATTCCGTTTATTTTAGTTAAATCGACATTACGGCCTTGAACAAGGGGGAATAGCTCAGTGGTAGAGCATTCGACTGCAGATTGAGAAGTCCTTGGTTCAAACCCGAGTTCCCCCTGTAGTAGCACGAATCATTCCGTTTATTTCAGTTAAATCGACATTACGATTATGAACAAGGGGGAATAGCTCAGTGGTAGAGCATTCGACTGCAGATTGAGAAGTCCTTGGTTCAAACCCGAGTTCCCCCTGTAGTAGCACGAGTCATTCCGTTTATTTCAGTTAAATCGACATTACGATTATGAACAAGTGGGAATAGCTCAGTGGTAGAGCATTCGACGGCAGATCGAGATGTCCTTGGTTCAAATCCAAGTTCTGCCAGTAACAGCACGGATCATTGCGTTTATTTTAGTTAAATCGACATTGCGGCTATGAACAAAGGGGAATAGGTCAGTGGTAGAGCATTCGACTGCAGATCGAGAGGTCCTTGGTTCAAACCCGAGTTCTCCCTGTAACAGCACGAATCATTCCGTTTATTTTAGTTAAAACGACAAAACGGTCCTGAACAAGGGAGAATAGCTCAGTGGTAGAGCATTCGACTGCAGATCGTGAAGTCCTTGGTTCAAACCCGAGTCCCCCTGTAGTAGCACGAATCATTCCGTTTATTTCAGTTAAATCGACATTACGATTATGAACAAGTGGGAATAGCTCAGTGGTAGAGCATTCTACGGCAGATCGAGAGGTCCTTGGTTCAAACCCGAGTTCTCCCTGTAACAGCACGGATCATTCCGTTTATTTTAGTTAAATCGACATTACGGCCTTGAACAAGGGGGAATAGCTCAGTGGTAGAGCATTCGACTGCAGATTGAGAAGTCCTTGGTTCAAACCCGAGTTCCCCCTGTAGTAGCACGAGTCATTCCGTTTATTTCAGTTAAATCGACATTACGATTATGAACAAGTGGGAATAGCTCAGTGGTAGAGCATTCGACGGCAGATCGAGAGGTCCTTGGTTCAAACCCGAGTTCTCCCTGTAACAGCACGGATCATTTCGTTTATTTTAGTTAAATCGACATTACAGCTATGAACAAGGGGGAATAGCTCAGTGGTAGAGCATTCGACTGCAGATCGAGAGGTCCATGGTTCAAACCTGAGTTTTCCCTGTAATAGCACGGATCGTTCCGTTTATTTTAGTTAAATCGACATTACGATTATGAACAAGTGGGAATAGCTCAGTGGTAGAGCATTCGACGGCAGATCGAGAGGTCCTTGGTTCAAACCCGAGTTCTCCCTGTAACAGCACGGATCATTCCGTTTATTTTAGTTAAATTGACATTACGGCCTTGAACAAGGGGGAATAGCTCAGTGGTAGAGCATTCGACTGCAGATCGAGATGTCCTTGGTTCAAACCCAAGTTCTCCCAGTAACAGCACGGATCATTCCGTTTATTTTAGTTAAAACGACAAAACGGTCCTGAACAAGGGAGAATAGCTCAGTGGTAGAGCATTCGACTGCAGATCGTGAAGTCCTTGGTTCAAACCCGAGTCCCCCTGTAGTAGCACGAATCATTCCGTTTATTTCAGTTAAATCGACATTACGATTATGAACAAGTGGGAATAGCTCAGTGGTAGAGCATTCGACGGCAGATCGAGAGGTCCTTGGTTCAAACCCGAGTTCTCCCTGTAACAGCACGAATCATTCCGTTTATTTTAGTTAAAACGACATTACTGTCTTGAACAAGGGGGAATAGCTCAGTGGTAGAGCATTCGACTGCAGATCGAGAGGTCCTTGGTTCAAACCCGAGTTCTCCCTGTAACAGCACGGATCATTCCGTTTATTTTAGTTAAATCGACATTACGGCCTTGAACAAGGGGGAATAGCTCAGTGGTAGAGCATTCGACTGCAGATTGAGAAGTCCTTGGTTCAAACCCGAGTTCCCCCTGTAGTAGCACGAATCATTCCGTTTATTTCAGTTAAATCGACATTACGATTATGAACAAGTGGGAATAGCTCAGTGGTAGAGCATTCGACGGCAGATCGAGAGGTCCTTGGTTCAAACCCGAGTTCTCCCTGTAACAGCACGGATCATTCCGTTCATTTTAGTTAAAACGACATTACGGTCTTGAATAAGGGGGAATAGCTCAGTGGTAGAGCATTCGACTGCAGATCGAGAGGTCCTTGGTTCAAACCCGAGTTCTCCCTGTAACAGCACGAATCATTCCGTTTATTTTAGTTAAAACCACATTACGGTCTTGAACAAGTGGGAATAGCTCAGTGGTAGAGCATTCGACTGCAGATCGAGAGGTCCTTGGTTCAAACCCGAGCTCTCCCTGTAACAGCACGGATCTTTCCGTTTATTTTAGTTAAATCGACATTACGGCCTTGAACAAGGGGGAATAGCTCAGTGGTAGAGCATTCGACTGCAGATTGAGAAGTCCTTGGTTCAAACCCGAGTTCCCCCTGTAGTAGCACGAATCATTCCGTTTATTTCAGTTAAATCGACATTACGCTTATGAACAAGTGGGAATAGCTCAGTGGTAGAGCATTCGACGGCAGATCGAGAGGTCCTTGGTTCAAACCCGAGTTCTCCCTGTAACAGCACGGATCATTCCGTTCATTTTAGTTAAAACAACATTACGGTCTTGAATAAGGGGGAATAGCTCAGTGGTAGAGCATTCGACTGCAGATCGAGAGGTCCTTGGTTCAAACCCGAGTTCTCCCTGTAACAGCACGAATCATTCCGTTTATTTTAGTTAAAACCACATTACGGTCTTGAACAAGGGGGAATAGCTCAGTGGTAGAGCATTCGACTGCAGATCGAGAGGTCCTTGGTTCAAACCCGAGTTCTCCCTGTAACAGCACGGATCTTTCCGTTTATTTTAGTTAAATCGACATTACGGCCTTGAACAAGGGGGAATAGCTCAGTGGTAGAGCATTCGACTGCAGATTGAGAAGTCCTTGGTTCAAACCCGAGTTCCCCCTGTAGTAGCACGAATCATTCCGTTTATTTCAGTTAAATCGACATTACGATTATGAACAAGTGGGAATAGCTCAGTGGTAGAGCATTCGACGGCAGATCGAGAGGTACTTGGTTCAAACCCGAGTTCTCCCTGTAACAGCACGAATCATTCCGTTTATTTTAGTTAAAACGACATTACGGTTTTGAACAAGGGGGAATAGCTCAGTGGTAGAGCATTCGAATGCAGATCGAGAGGTCCTTGGTTCAAACCCGAGTTCTCCCTGTAACAGCACGAATCATTCCGTTTATTTTAGTTAAAACCACATTACGGTCTTGAACAAGGGGGAATAGCTCAGTGGTAGAGCATTCGACTGCAGATCGAGAGGTCCTTGGTTCAAACCCGAGTTCTCCCTGTAACAGCACGGATCTTTCCGTTTATTTTAGTTAAATCGACATTACGGCCTTGAACAAGGGGGAATAGCTCAGTGGTAGAGCATTCGACTGCAGATTGAGAAGTCCTTGGTTCAAACCCGAGTTCCCCCTGTAGTAGCACGAATCATTCCGTTTATTTCAGTTAAATCGACATTACGATTATGAACAAGTGGGAATAGCTCAGTGGTAGAGCATTCGACGGCAGATCGAGAGGTACTTGGTTCAAACCCGAGTTCTCCCTGTAACAGCACGAATCATTCCGTTTATTTTAGTTAAAACGACATTACGGTTTTGAACAAGGGGGAATAGCTCAGTGGTAGAGCATTCGACTGCAGATCGAGAGGTCCTTGGTTCAAACCCGAGTTCTCCCTGTAACAGCACGGATCATTCCGTTTATTTTAGTTAAAACGACATTACGGTTTTGAACAAGGGGGAATAGCTCAGTGGTAGAGCATTCGACTGCAGATCGAGAGGTCCTTGGTTCAAACCCGAGTTCTCACTGTAACAGCACGGATCATTGCGTTTATTTTAGTTAAATCGACATTGCGGCTATGAACAAAGGGGAACAGCTCAGTGGTAGAGATTCGACTGCAGGTTGAGAAGTCCTTGGTTCGAACCCGAGTTCTCCCTGTAACAGCACGGATCATTCCGTTTATTTTTGTTTAATCGACATTACGGCCTTGAACAAGGGGGAATAGCTCAGTGGTAGAGCATTCGACTGCAGATTGAGAAGTCCTTGGTTCAAACCCGAGTTCTCCCTGTAACAGCACGGATCATTTCGTTTATTTCAGTTAAATCGACATTACGATTATGAACAAGTGGGAATAGCTCAGTGGTAGAGCATTCGACGGCAGATCGAGAGGTCCTTGGTTAAAACCCGAGTTCTCCCTGTAACAGCACGAATCATTCCGTTTATTTTAGTTAAAACGACATTACGGTTTTGAACAAGGGGGAATAGCTCAGTGGTAGAGCATTCGACTGCAGATCGAGAGGTCCTTGGTTCAAACCCGAGTTCTCCTTGTAACAGCACGGATCATTCCGTTTATTGTAGTTAAAACGACATTACGGTCTTGAACAAGGGGGAATAGCTCAGTGGTAGAGCATTCGACTGCAGATCGAGAGGTCCTTGGTTCAAACCCGAGTTCTCACTGTAACAGCACGGATCATTGCGTTTATTTTAGTTAAATCGACATTGCGGCTATGAACAAAGGGGAACAGCTCAGTGGTAGAGATTCGACTGCAGGTTGAGAAGTCCTTGGTTCGAACCCGAGTTCTCCCTGTAACAGCACGGATCATTCCGTTTATTTTTGTTTAATCGACATTACGGCCTTGAACAAGGGGGAATAGCTCAGTGGTAGAGCATTCGACTGCAGATTGAGAAGTCCTTGGTTCAAACCCGAGTTCTCCCTGTAACAGCACGGATCATTTCGTTTATTTCAGTTAAATCGACATTACGATTATGAACAAGTGGGAATAGCTCAGTGGTAGAGCATTCGACGGCAGATCGAGAGGTCCTTGGTTAAAACCCGAGTTCTCCCTGTAACAGCACGAATCATTCCGTTTATTTTAGTTAAAACGACATTACGGTCTTGAACCAGGGGGAATAGCTCAGTGGTAGAGCATTCGACTGCAGATCGAGAGGTCCTTGGTTCAAACCCGAGTTCTCCCTGTAACAGCACGGATCATTCCGTTTATTTTAGTTAAAACGACATTACGGCCTTGAACAAGGGGGAATAGCTCAGTGGTAGAGCATTCGACTGCAGATTGAGAAGTCCTTGGTTCAAACCCGAGTTCCCCCTGTAGTAGCACGAATCATTCCGTTTATTTCAGTTAAATCGACATTACGATTATGAACAAGTGGGAATAGCTCAGTGGTAGAGCATTCGACTGCAGATCGAGAGGTCCTTGGTTCAAACCCGAGTTCTCCCTGTAACAGCACGGATCATTTCGTTTATTTTAGTTAAATCGACATTACAGCTATGAACAAGGGGGAATAGCTCAGTGGTAGAGCATTCGACTGCAGATCGAGAGGTCCTTGGTTCAAACCCGAGTTCTCCCTGTAACAGCACGAATCATTCCGTTTATTTTAGTTAAAACCACATTACGGTCTTGAACAAGGGGGAATAGCTCAGTGGTAGAGCATTCGACTGCAGATCGAGAGGTCCTTGGTTCAAACCCGAGCTCTCCCTGTAACAGCACGGATCTTTCCGTTTATTTTAGTTAAATCGACATTACGGCCTTGAACAAGGGGGAATAGCTCAGTGGTAGAGCATTCGACTGCAGATTGAGAAGTCCTTGGTTCAAACCCGAGTTGCCCCTGTAGTAGCACGAATCATTCCGTTTATTTCAGTTAAATCGACATTACGATTATGAACAAGTGGGAATAGCTCAGTGGTAGAGCATTCGACGGCAGATCGAGAGGTCCTTGGTTCAAACCCGAGTTCTCCCTGTAACAGCACGGATCATTCCGTTCATTTTAGTTAAAACGACATTACGGTCTTGAATAAGGGGGAATAGCTCAGTGGTAGAGCATTCGACTGCAGATCGAGAGGTCCTTGGTTCAAACCCGAGTTCTCCCTGTAACAGCACGAATCATTCCGTTTATTTTAGTTAAAACCACATTACGGTCTTGAACAAGGGGGAATAGCTCAGTGGTAGAGCATTCGACTGCAGATCGAGAGGTCCTTGGTTCAAACCCGAGTTCTCCCTGTAACAGCACGGATCTTTCCGTTTATTTTAGTTAAATCGACATTACGGCCTTGAACAAGGGGGAATAGCTCAGTGGTAGAGCATTCGACTGCAGATTGAGAAGTCCTTGGTTCAAACCCGAGTTCCCCCTGTAGTAGCACGAATCATTCCGTTTATTTCAGTTAAATCGACATTACGATTATGAACAAGTGGGAATAGCTCAGTGGTAGAGCATTCGACGGCAGATCGAGAGGTACTTGGTTCAAACCCGAGTTCTCCCTGTAACAGCACGAATCATTCCGTTTATTTTAGTTAAAACGACATTACGGTTTTGAACAAGGGGGAATAGCTCAGTGGTAGAGCATTCGACTGCAGATCGAGAGGTCCTTGGTTCAAACCCGAGTTCTCCCTGTAACAGCACGGATCATTCCGTTTATTTTAGTTAAAACGACATTACGGTTTTGAACAAGGGGGAATAGCTCAGTGGTAGAGCATTCGACTGCAGATCGAGAGGTCCTTGGTTCAAACCCGAGTTCTCACTGTAACAGCACGGATCATTGCGTTTATTTTAGTTAAATCGACATTGCGGCTATGAACAAAGGGGAACAGCTCAGTGGTAGAGATTCGACTGCAGGTTGAGAAGTCCTTGGTTCGAACCCGAGTTCTCCCTGTAACAGCACGGATCATTCCGTTTATTTTTGTTTAATCGACATTACGGCCTTGAACAAGGGGGAATAGCTCAGTGGTAGAGCATTCGACTGCAGATTGAGAAGTCCTTGGTTCAAACCCGAGTTCTCCCTGTAACAGCACGGATCATTTCGTTTATTTCAGTTAAATCGACATTACGATTATGAACAAGTGGGAATAGCTCAGTGGTAGAGCATTCGACGGCAGATCGAGAGGTCCTTGGTTAAAACCCGAGTTCTCCCTGTAACAGCACGAATCATTCCGTTTATTTTAGTTAAAACGACATTACGGTTTTGAACAAGGGGGAATAGCTCAGTGGTAGAGCATTCGACTGCAGATCGAGAGGTCCTTGGTTCAAACCCGAGTTCTCCTTGTAACAGCACGGATCATTCCGTTTATTGTAGTTAAAACGACATTACGGTCTTGAACAAGGGGGAATAGCTCAGTGGTAGAGCATTCGACTGCAGATCGAGAGGTCCTTGGTTCAAACCCGAGTTCTCACTGTAACAGCACGGATCATTGCGTTTATTTTAGTTAAATCGACATTGCGGCTATGAACAAAGGGGAACAGCTCAGTGGTAGAGATTCGACTGCAGGTTGAGAAGTCCTTGGTTCGAACCCGAGTTCTCCCTGTAACAGCACGGATCATTCCGTTTATTTTTGTTTAATCGACATTACGGCCTTGAACAAGGGGGAATAGCTCAGTGGTAGAGCATTCGACTGCAGATTGAGAAGTCCTTGGTTCAAACCCGAGTTCTCCCTGTAACAGCACGGATCATTTCGTTTATTTCAGTTAAATCAACATTACGATTATGAACAAGTGGGAATAGCTCAGTGGTAGAGCATTCGACGGCAGATCGAGAGGTCCTTGGTTAAAACACGAGTTCTCCCTGTAACAGCACGAATCATTCCGTTTATTTTAGTTAAAACGACATTACGGTCTTGAACCAGGGGGAATAGCTCAGTGGTAGAGCATTCGACTGCAGATCGAGAGGTCCTTGGTTCAAACCCGAGTTCTCCCTGTAACAGCACGGATCATTCCGTTTATTTTAGTTAAAACGACATTACGGCCTTGAACAAGGGGGAATAGCTCAGTGGTAGAGCATTCGACTGCAGATTGAGAAGTCCTTGGTTCAAACCCGAGTTCCCCCTGTAGTAGCACGAATCATTCCGTTTATTTCAGTTAAATCGACATTACGATTATGAACAAGTGGGAATAGCTCAGTGGTAGAGCATTCGACGGCAGATCGAGAGGTACTTGGTTCAAACCCGAGTTCTCCCTGTAACAGCACGAATCATTCCGTTTATTTTAGTTAAAACGACATTACGGTTTTGAACAAGGGGGAATAGCTCAGTGGTAGAGCATTCGACTGCAGATCGAGAGGTCCTTGGTTCAAACCCGAGTTCTCCTTGTAACAGCACGGATCATTCCGTTTATTGTAGTTAAAACGACATTACGGTCTTGAACAAGGGGGAATAGCTCAGTGGTAGAGCATTCGACTGCAGATCGAGAGGTCCTTGGTTCAAACCCGAGTTCTCACTGTAACAGCACGGATCATTGCGTTTATTTTAGTTAAATCGACATTACGGCTATGAACAAGGGGGAATAGCTCAGTGGTGTAGCATTCGACTGCAGATTGAGAAGTCCTTGGTTCAAACCTGAGTTCCCCCTGTAGTAGTACGAATCATTCCCTTTATTTTAGTTAAATCGACATTACGATAATGAACAAGTAGGAATAGCTCAGTGGTAGAGAATTCGACGGCAGATCGAGAGGTGCTTGGTTAAACCCGAGTTCTCCCTGTAACAGCACGGATCATTCCGTTTATTTTAGTTAAAACGACATTACGGTCTTGAACACGGGGGAATAGCTTAGTGGTAGAGCATGCGACTGCAGATCGAGAGGTCCGTGGTTTAAACCCGAGTTCTCCCTGTTACAGCTCGGATCATTTCGTTTATTTTAGTTAAATCGACATTACAGCTATAACCAAGGGGGAATAGCTCAGTGGTAGAGCATTCGACTGCAGATCGAGAGGTCCATGGTTCAAACCCGAGTTTTCCCTGTAATAGCACGGATCATTGCGTTTATTTTAGTTAAATCGACATAACGGTTATGAACAAGGGGGAATAGCTCAGTGGTAGAGCATTCGACTGCAGATCGAGAGGTGCTTGGTTCAAACCCGAGTTCTCCCTGTAACAGCACGGATCAATCCGTTTATTTTAGTTAAATCGACATAACGGTTATGAACAAGGTGGAATAGCTCAATGGTAGAGCATTCGACTGCAGATCGAGAGGTGCTTGGTTCAAACCCGAGTTCTCCCTGTAACAGCACGGATCAATCCGTTTATTTTAGTTAAATCGACATAACGGTTATGAACAAGGTGGAATAGCTCAATGGTAGAGCATTCGACTGCAGATCGAGAGGTCCTTGGTTCAAACCCGAGTTCTCACTGTAACAGCACGTATCATTCCGTTTATTTTAGTTAAAACGACAATACGGTCCTGAACAAGGGGGAATAGCTCAGTAGTAGAGTATGCGACTGCAGATCGAGAGGTCCTTGGTTCAAACCCCAGTTCTCCCTGTAGTAGCACGAATCATTCCGTTTATTTCAGTTAAATCGACATTACGATTATGAACAAGTGGGAATAGCTCAGTGGTAGAGCATTCGACGGCAGATCGAGAGGTACTTGGTTCAAACCCGAGTTCTCCCTGTAACAGCACGAATCATTCCGTTTATTTTAGTTAAAACGACATTACGGTTTTGAACAAGGGGGAATAGCTCAGTGGTAGAGCATTCGACTGCAGATCGAGAGGTCCTTGGTTCAAACCCGAGTTCTCCTTGTAACAGCACGGATCATTCCGTTTATTGTAGTTAAAACGACATTACGGTCTTGAACAAGGGGGAATAGCTCAGTGGTAGAGCATTCGACTGCAGATCGAGAGGTCCTTGGTTCAAACCCGAGTTCTCACTGTAACAGCACGGATCATTGCGTTTATTTTAGTTAAATCGACATTACGGCTATGAACAAGGGGGAATAGCTAAGTGGTGTAGCATTCGACTGCAGATTGAGAAGTCCTTGGTTCAAACCCGAGTTCCCCCTGTAGTAGTACGAATCATTCCCTTTATTTTAGTTAAATCGACATTACGATAATGAACAAGTAGGAATAGCTCAGTGGTAGAGAATTCGACGGCAGATCGAGAGGTGCTTGGTTAAACCCGAGTTCTCCCTGTAACAGCACGGATCATTCCGTTTATTTTAGTTAAAACGACATTACGGCTATGAACAAGGGGGAATAGCTCAGTGGTGTAGCATTCGACTGCAGATTGAGAAGTCCTTGGTTCAAACCTGAGTTCCCCCTGTAGTAGTACGAATCATTCCCTTTATTTTAGTTAAATCGACATTACGATAATGAACAAGTAGGAATAGCTCAGTGGTAGAGAATTCGACGGCAGATCGAGAGGTGCTTGGTTAAACCCGAGTTCTCGCTGTAACAGCACGGATCATTCCGTTTATTTTAGTTAAAACGACATTACGGTCTTGAACACGGGGGAATAGCTTAGTGGTAGAGCATTCGACTGCAGATCGAGAGGTCCATGGTTCAAACCCGAGTTTTCCCTGTAATAGCACGGATCATTGCGTTTATTTTAGTTAAATCGACATAACGGTTATGAACAAGGGGGAATAGCTCAGTGGTAGAGCATTCGACTGCAGATCGAGAGGTGCTTGGTTCAAACCCGAGTTCTCCCTGTAACAGCACGGATCAATCCGTTTATTTTAGTTAAATCGACATAACGGTTATGAACAAGGTGGAATAGCTCAATGGTAGAGCATTCGACTGCAGATCGAGAGGTGCTTGGTTCAAACCCGAGTTCTCCCTGTAACAGCACGGATCAATCCGTTTATTTTAGTTAAATCGACATAACGGTTATGAACAAGGTGGAATAGCTCAATGGTAGAGCATTCGACTGCAGATCGAGAGGTCCTTGGTTCAAACCCGAGTTCTCACTGTAACAGCACGTATCATTCCGTTTATTTTAGTTAAAACGACAATACGGTCCTGAACAAGGGGGAATAGCTCAGTAGTAGAGTATGCGACTGCAGATCGAGAGGTCCTTGGTTCAAACCCCAGTTCTCCCTGTAACAGCACGGATCATTTCGTTTATTTTAGTTAAATCGACATTACGCCTTGAACAAGGGGGAATAGCTCAGTGGTGTAGCATTCGACTGCAGATTGAGAAGTCCTTGGTTCAAACCTGAATTCCCCCTGTAGTAGTACGAATCATTCCGTTTATTTTAGTTAAATCGACATTACGTTTATGGACAAGTAGGAATAGCTCAGTGGTAGAGAATTCGACGGCAGATCGAGAGGTGCTTGGTTCAAACCCGAGTTCTCCCTGTAACAGCACGGATCAATCCGTTTATTTTAGTTAAATCGACATAACGGTTATGAACAAGGTGGAATAGCTCAATGGTAGAGCATTCGACTGCAGATCGAGAGGTCCTTGGTTCAAACCCGAGTTCTCCCTGTAACAGCACGGATCATTCCGTTTATTTTAGTTAAAACGACATTACGGCTATGATCAAGGGGGAATAGCTCAGTGGTGTAGCATTCGACTGCAGATTGAGAAGTCCTTGGTTCAAACCTGAGTTCCCCCTGTAGTAGTACGAATCATTCCCTTTATTTTAGTTAAATCGACATTATGATAATGAACAAGTAGGAATAGCTCAGTGGTAGAGAATTCGACGGCAGATCGAGAGGTGCTTGGTTCAAACCCGAGTTCTCCCTGTAACAGAACGGATCATTCCGTTTATTTTAGTTAAATCGACATTACGATAATGAACAAGTAGGAATAGCTCAGTGGTAGAGAGTTCGACGGAAGATCAAGAGGTGCTTGGTTAAACCCGAGTTCTCCCTGTAACAGCACGGATCATTCCGTTTATTTTAGTTAAAACGACATTACGGCTATGAAGAAGGGGGAATAGCTCAGTGGTGTAGCATTCGACTGCAGATTGAGAAGTCCTTGGTTCAAACCTGAGTTCCCCCTGTAGTAGTACGAATCATTCCCTTTATTTAAGTTAAATCGACATTACGATAATGAACAAGTAGGAATAGCTCAGTGGTAGAGAATTCGACGGCAGATCGAGAGGTGCTTGGTTAAACCCGAGTTCTCCCTGTAACAGCACGGATCATTCCGTTTATTTTAGTTAAAACGACATTACGGTCTTGAACACGGGGGAATAGCTTAGTGGTAGAGCATGCGACTGCAGATCGAGAGGTCCGTGGTTTAAACCCGAGTTCTCCCTGTTACAGCACGGATCATTTCGTTTATTTTAGTTAAATCGACATTACAGCTATAAACAAGGGGGAATAGCTCAGTGGTAGAGCAGTCGACTGCAGATCGAGAGGTCCATGGTTCAAACCCGAGTTTTCCCTGTAATAGCACGGATCATTGCGTTTATTTTAGTTAAATCGACATAACGGTTATGAACAAGGTGGAATAGCTTAATGGTAGAGAATTCGACTGCAGATCGAGAGGTGCTTGGTTCAAATCCGAGTTCTCCCTGTAACAGCACGGATCAATCCGTTTATTTTAGTTAAATCGACATAACGGTTATGAACAAGGTGGAATAGCTCAATGGTAGAGCATTCGACTGCAGATCGAGAGGTCCTTGGTTCAAACCCGAGTTCTCACTGTAACAGCACGTATCATTCCGTTTATTTTAGTTAAAACGACAATACGGTCCTGAACAAGGGGGAATAGCTCAGTGGTAGAGTATGCGACTGCAGATCGAGAGGTCCTTGGTTCAAACCCCAGTTCTCCCTGTAACAGCACGGATCATTTCGTTTATTTTAGTTAAATCGACATTACGCCTTGAACAAGGGGGAATAGCTCAGTGGTGTAGCATTCGACTGCAGATTGAGAAGTCCTTGGTTCAAACCTGAATTCCCCCTGTAGTAGTACGAATCATTCCGTTTATTTTAGTTAAATCGACATTACGATTATGGACAAGTAGGAATAGCTCAGTGGTAGAGAATTCGACGGCAGATCGAGAGGTGCTTGGTTCAAACCCGAGTTCTCCCTGTAACAGCACGGATCATTCCGTTTATTTTAGTTAAATCGACATTACGATTATGGACAAGTAGGAATAGCTCAGTGGTAGAGAATTCGACGGCAGATCGAGAGGTGCTTGGTTCAAACCCGAGTTCTCCCTGTAACAGCACGGATCATTCCGTTTATTTTAGTTAAATCGACATTACGATAATGAACAAGTAGGAATAGCTCAGTGGTAGAGCATTCGACTGCAGATCGAGAGGTGCTTGGTTCAAACCCGAGTTCTCCCTGTAACAGCACGGATCAATCCGTTTATTTTAGTTAAATCGACATAACGGTTATGAACAATGTGGAATAGCTCAATGGTAGAGCATTCGACTGCAGATCGAGAGGTGCTTGGTTCAAACCCCAGTTCTCCCTGTAACAGCACGGATCATTTCGTTTATTTTAGTTAAATCGACATTACGGCCTTGAACAAGGGGGAATAGCTCAGTGGTAGAGCATTCGATTGCAGATCGAGAGGTCCTTGGTTCAAACCCGAGTTCTCATTGTAACAGCACGGATCATTGCGTTTATTTTAGTTAAATCGACATTACGGCTATGAACAAAGGGGAATAGCTCAGTGGTAGAGCATTCGACTGCAGATCGAGAGGTCCTTGGTTCAAACCCGAGTTCTCCCTGTAACAGCACGGATCATTCCGTTTATTTTAGTTAAATCGACATTACGATAATGAACAAGTAGGAATAGCTCAGTGGTAGAGAATTCGACGGCAGATCGAGAGGTCCATGGTTCAAACCCGAGTTTTCCCTGTAATAGCACGGATCATTGCGTTTATTTTAGTTAAATCGACATTACGGCTAGGAACAAGGGGAATAGCTCAGTGGTAGAGCATTCGACTGCAGATCGAGAGGTGCTTGGTTCAAACCCGAGTTCTCCCTGTAACAGCACGGATCAATCCGTTTATTTTAGTTAAATCGACATAACGGTGATGAACAATGTGGAATAGCTCAATGGTAGAGCATTCGACTGCAGATCGAGAGGTGCTTGGTTCAAACCCGAGTTCTCCCTGTAACAGCACGGATCAATCCCTTTATTTTAGTTAAATCGACATAACGGTTATGAACAAGGTGTAGTAGCTCAGTTGTAGAGCATTCGACTGCAGATCGAGAGGTCCTTGGTTCAAACCCGAGTTCTCACTGTAACAGCACGAATCATTCCGTTTATTTTAGTTAAAACGACAATACGGTCCTGAACAGGGGGGAATAGCTCAGTGGTAGAGTATGCGACTGCAGATCGAGAGGTCCTTGGTTCAAACCCCAGTTCTCCCTGTAACAGCACGGATCATTGCGTTTATTTTAGTTAAATCGACATTACGGCTATGAACAACGGGGAATAGCTCAGTGGTAGAGCATTCGACTGCAGATCGAGAGGTCCTTGGTTCAAACCCGAGTTCTCCCTGTAACAGCACGGATCATTCCGTTTATTTTAGTTAAATCGACATTCCGCCTTGAACAAGGGGGAATAGCTCAGTGGTAGAGTATGCGACTGCAGATCGAGAGGTCCTTGGTTCAAACCCCAGTTCTCCCTGTAACAGCACGGATCATTTCGTTAATTTTAGTTAAATCGACATTACGGCCTTGAACAAGGGGGAATAGCTCAGTGGTAGAGCATTCGACTGCAGATCGAGAGGTCCTTGGTTCAAACCCGAGTTCTCCCTGTAACAGCACGAATCATTCCGTTTATTTTAGTTAAAACGACAATACGGTCCTGAACAAGGGGAATAGCTCAGTGGTAGAGTATGCGACTGCAGATCGAGAGGTCCTTCGTTCAAACCCCAGTTCTCCCTGTAACAGCACGAATCATTTCGTTTATTTTAGTTAAATCGACATTACGGCTATGAACAAAGGGAAATAGCTCAGTGGTAGAGCATTCGACTGCAGATCGAGAGGTCCTTGGTTCAAACCCGAGTTCTCCCTGTAACAGCACGTATCATTCCGTTTATTTTAGTTAAAACGACAATACGGTCCTGAACAAGGGGAATAGCTCAGTGGTAGAGTATGCGACTGCAGATCGAGAGGTCCTTGGTTCAAACCCGAGTTCTCATTGTAACAGCACGGATCATTGCGTTTATTTTAGTTAAATCGACATTACGACTATGAACAAGTGGGAATAGCTCAGTAGTAGAGCATTCGATTGCAGATCGAGAGGTCCTTGGTTCAAACCCGAGTTCTCATTGTAACAGCACGGATCATTGCGTTTATTTTAGTTAAATCGACATTACGGCTATGAACAAAGGGGAATAGCTCTGTGGTAGAGCATTCGACTGCAGATCGAGAGGTCCTTGGTTCAAACCCGAGTTCTCCCTGTAACAGCACGGATCATTCCGTTTATTTTAGTTAAATCGACATTACGGCCTTGAACATGGGGGAATAGCTCAGTGGTAGAGCATTCGACTGCAGATTGAGAAGTCCTTGGTTCAAACCCGAGTTCCCCCTGTAGTAGCACGAATCATTCCGTTTATTTCAGGTAAATCGACATTACGATTATGAACAAGTGGGAATAGCTCAGTGGTAGAGCATTCGACGGCAGATCGAGAGGTCCTTGGTTCAAGCCCGAGTTCTCCCTGTAACAGCACGAATCATTCCGTTTATTTTAGTTAAAACGACAAAACAGTCCTGAACAAGGGAGAATAGCTCAGTGGTAGAGCATTCGACTGCAGATCGAGAAGTCCTTGGTTCAAACCCGAGTCCCACTGTAGTAGCACGAATCATTCCGTTTATTTTAGTTAAATCGACATTACGATTATGAACAAGTGGGAATAGCTCGGTGGTAGAGCATTCGACTGCAGATCGAGAAGTCCTTGGTTCAAACCCGAGTTCTCACTGTAACAGCACGGATCATTGCGTTTATTTTAGTTAAATCGACATTGCGGCTATGAACGAAGGGGAATAGCTCAGTGGTAGAGCATTCGACTGCAGGTTGAGAAGTCCTTGGTTCAAACCCGAGTTCTCCCTGTAACAGCACGGATCATTCCGTTTATTTTAGTTAAATCGACATTACGGCCTTGAACAAGGGGGAATAGCTCAGTGGTAGAGCATTCGACTGCAGATTGAGAAGTCCTTGGTTCAAACCCGAGTTCCCCCTGTAGTAGCACGAATCATTCCGTTTATTTCAGTTAAATCGACATTACGATTATGAACAAGTGGGAATAGCTCAGTGGTAGAGCATTCGACGGCAGATCGAGAGGTCCTTGGTTCAAACCCGAGTTCTCCCTGTAACCGCACGAATCATTCCGTTTATTTTAGTTAAAACGACATTACTGTCTTGAACAAGGGGGAATAGCTCAGCGGGAAGAGCATTCGACTGCAGATCGAGACGTCCTTGGTTCAAACCCGAGTTCTCCCTGTAACAGCTCGGATCATTGCGTTTATTTTAGTTAAATCGACATTGCGGCAATGAACAAAGGGGAATAGGTCAGTGGTAGAGCATTCGACTGCAGATCGAGAGGTCCTTGGTTCAAACCCGAGTTCTCCCTGTAACAGCACGGATCATTCCGTTTATTTTAGTTAAATCGACATTACGGCCTTGAACAAGGGGGAATAGCTCAGTGGTAGGGCATTCCACTGTAGATTGAGAAGTCCTTGGTTCAAACCCGAGTTCCCCCTTTAGTAGCACGAATCATTCCGTTTATTTCAGTTAAATCGACATTACGATTATGAACAAGTGGGAATAGCTCAGTAGTAGAGCATTCGACGGCAGATCGAGAGGTCCTTGGTTCAAACCCGAGTTCTCCCTGTAACAGCACGAATCATTCCGTTTATTTTAGTTAAAACGACATTACTGTCTTGAACAAGGGGGAATAGCTCAGTGGTAGAGCATTCGACTGCAGATCGAGAGGTCCTTGGTTCAAACCCGAGTTCTCCCTGTAACAGCACGGATCATTCCGTTTATTTTAGTTAAATCGACATTACGGCCTTGAACATGGGGGAATAGCTCAGTGGTAGAGCATTCGACTGCAGATTGAGAAGTCCTTGGTTCAAACCCGAGTTCCCCCTGTAGTAGCACGAATCATCCCGTTTATTTCAGTTAAATCGACATTACGATTATGAACAAGTGGGAATAGCTCAGTGGTAGAGCATTCGACGGCAGATCGAGAGGTCCTTGGTTCAAACCCGAGTTCTCCCTGTAACAGCACGAATCATTCCGTTTATTTTAGTTAAAACGACAAAACAGTCCTGAACAAGGGAGAATAGCTCAGTGGTAGAGCATTCGACTGCAGATCGAGAAGTCCTTGGTTCAAACCCGAGTCCCACTGTAGTAGCACGAATCATTCCGTTTATTTTAGTTAAATCGACATTACGATTATGAACAAGTGGGAATAGCTCGGTGGTAGAGCATTCGACTGCAGATCGAGAAGTCCTTGGTTCAAACCCGAGTTCTCCCTGTAACAGCACGGATCATTCCGTTTATTTTAGTTAAATCGACATTACGGCCTTGAACAAGGGGGAATAGCTCAGTGGTAGAGCATTCGACTGCAGATTGAGAAGTCCTTGGTTCAAACCCGAGTCCCACTGTAGTAGCACGAATCATTCCGTTTATTTCAGTTAAATCGACATTACGATTATGAATAAGTGGGAATAGCTCAGTGGTAGAGCATTCGACGGCAGATCGAGAGGTCCTTGGTTCAAACCCGAGTTCTCCCTGTAACAGCACGAATCATTCCGTTTATTTTAGTTAAAACGACATTACTGTCTTGAACAAGGGGGAATAGCTCAGTGGTAGAGCATTCGACTGCAGATCGAGAGGTCCTTGGTTCAAACCCGAGTTCTCCCTGTAACAGCACGAATCATTCCGTTTATTTTAGTTAAAACGACATTACTGTCTTGAACAAGGGGGAATAGCTCAGTGGTAGAGCATTCGACGGCAGATCGAGAGGTCCTTGGTTCAAACCCGAGTTCTCCCTGTAACAGCACGAATCATTCCGTTTATTTTAGTTAAAACGACATTACTGTCTTGAACAAGGGGGAATAGCTCAGTGGTAGAGCATTCGACTGCAGATTGAGAAAACCTTGTTTCAAACCCGAGTTCCCCCTTTAGTAGCACGAATCATTCCGTTTATTTCAGTTAAATCGACATTACGATTATGAACAAGTGGAAATAGCTCAATGGTAGAGCATTCGACGGCAGATCGAGAGGTCCTTGGTTCAAACCCGAGTTCTCCCTGTAACAGCACGAATCATTCCGTTTATTTTAGTTAAAACGACAAAACGGTCCTGAACAAGGGAGAATAGCTCAGTGGTAGAGCATTCGACTGCAGATCGAGAAGTCCTTGGTTCAAACCCGAGTCCCCCTGTAGTAGCACGAATCATTCCGTTTATTTTAGTTAAATCGACATTACGATTATGAACAAGTGGGAATAGCTCGGTGGTAGAGCATTCGACGGCAGATCGAGAGGTCCTTGGTTCAAACCCGAGTTCTCCCTGTAACAGCACGAATCATTCCGTTTATTTTAGTTAAAACGACAAAACGGTCCTGAACAAGGGAGAATAGCTCAGTGGTAGAGCATTCGACTGCAGATCGAGAAGTCCTTGGTTCAAACCCGAGTCCCACTGTAGTAGCACGAATCATTCCGTTTATTTTAGTTAAATCGACATTACGATTATGAACAAGTGGGAATAGCTCGGTGGTAGAGCATTCGACTGCAGATCGAGAAGTCCTTGGTTCAAACCCGAGTTCTCACTGTAACAGAACGGATCATTGCGTTTATTTTAGTTAAATCGACATTACGGCCTTGAACAAGGGGGAATAGCTCAGTGGTAGAGCATTCGACTGCAGATTGAGAAGTCCTTGGTTCAAACCCGAGTTCTCCCTGTAACAGCACGGATCATTCCGTTTATTTTAGTTAAATCGACATTACTGTCTTGAACAAGGGGGAATAGCTCAGTGGTAGAGCATTCGACTGCAGATCGAGAGGTCCTTGGTTCAAACCCGAGTTCTCCCTGTAACAGCACGGATCATTGCGTTTATTTTAGTTAAATCGACATTACGGCCTTGAACAAGGGGGAATAGCTCAGTGGTAGAGCATTCGACTGCAGATTGAGAAGTCCTTGGTTCAAACCCGAGTTCCCCCTGTAGTAGCACGAATCATTCCGTTTATTTCAGTTAAATCGACATTACGATTATCAACAAGTGGGAATAGCTCAGTGGTAGAGCATTCGACGGCAGATCGAGAGGTCCATGGTTCAAACCCGAGTTCTCCCTGTAACAGCACGGATCATTCCGTTTATTTTAGTTAAAACGACATTACTGTCTTGAACAAGGGGGAATAGCTCAGTGGTAGAGCATTCGACTGCAGATCGAGAGGTCCTTGGTTCAAACCCGAGTTCTCCCTGTAACAGCACGGATCATTGCGTTTATTTTAGTTAAATCGACATTGCGGCTATGAACAAAGGGGAATAGGTCAGTTGTAGAGCATTCGACTGCAGATCGAGAGGTCCTTGGTTCAAACCCGAGTTCTCCCTGTAACAGCACGGATCATTCCGTTTATTTTAGTTAAATCGACATTACGGCCTTGAACAAGGGGGAATAGCTCAGTGGTAGAGCATTCGACTGCAGATTGAGAAGTCCTTGTTTCAAACCCGAGTTCCCCCTTTAGTAGCACGAATCATTCCGTTTATTTCAGTTAAATCGACATTACGATTATGAACAAGTGGGAATAGCTCAATGGTAGAGCATTCGACGGCAGATCGAGAGGTCCTTGGTTCAAACCCGAGTTCTCCCTGTAACAGCACGAATTATTCCGTTTGTTTTAGTTAAAACGACAAAACGGTCCTGAACAAGGGAGAATAGCTCAGTGGTAGAGCATTCGACGGCAGATCGAGAAGTCCTTGGTTCAAACCCGAGTTCTCCCTGTAGTAGCACGAATCATTCCGTTTATTTTAGTTAAATCGACATTACGATTATGAACAAGTGGGAATAGCTCGGTGGTAGAGCATTCGACTGCAGATCGAGAAGTCCTTGGTTCAAACCCGAGTTCTCACTGTAACAGCACGGATCATTGCGTTTATTTTAGTTAAATCGACATTGCTGCTATGAACAAAGGGGAATAGCTCAGTGGTAGAGCATTCGACTGCAGATCGAGAGGTCCTTGGTTCAAACCCGAGTTCTCCCTGTAACAGCACGGATCATTCCGTTTATTTTAGTTAAATCGACATTACGGCCTTGAACAAGGGGGAATAGCTCAGTGGTAGAGCATTCGACTGCAGATTGAGAAGTCCTTGGTTCAAACCCGAGTTCTCCCTGTAACAGCACGAATCATTCCGTTTATTTTAGTTAAAACGACATTACTGTCTTGAACAAGGGGGAATAGCTCAGTGGTAGAGCATTCGACTGCAGATCGAGAGGTCCTTGGTTCAAACCCGAGTTCTCCCTGTAACAGCACGAATCATTCCGTTTATTTTAGTTAAAACGACAAAACGGTCCTGAACAAGGGAGAATAGCTCAGTGGTAGAGCATTCGACTGCAGATCGAGAAATCCTTGGTTCAAACCCGAGTCCCCCTGTAGTAGCACGAATCATTCCGTTTATTTTAGTTAAATCGACATTACGATTATGAACAAGTGGGAATAGCTCGGTGGTAGAGCATTCGACTGCAGATCGAGAAGTCCTTGGTTCAAACCCGAGTTCTCACTGTAACAGCACGGATCATTCCGTTTATTTTAGTTAAAACGACATTACTGTCTTGAACAAGGGGGAATAGCTCAGTGGTAGAGCATTCGACTGCAGATCGAGAGGTCCTTGGTTCAAACCCGAGTTCTCCCTGTAACAGCACGGATCATTGCGTTTATTTTAGTTAAATCGACATTGCGGCTATGAACAAAGGGGAATAGGTCAGTTGTAGAGCATTCGACTGCAGATCGAGAGGTCCTTGGTTCAAACCCGAGTTCTCCCTGTAACAGCACGGATCATTCTGTTTATTTTAGTTAAATCGACATTACGGCCTTGAACAAGGGGGAATAGCTCAGTGGTAGAGCATTCGACTGCAGATTGAGAAGTCCTTGTTTCAAACCCGAGTTCCCCCTTTAGTAGCACGAATCATTCCGTTTATTTCAGTTAAATCGACATTACGATTATGAAGAAGTGGGAATAGCTCAATGGTAGAGCATTCGACGGCAGATCGAGAGGTCCTTGGTTCAAACCCGAGTTCTCCCTGTAACAGCACGAATTATTCCGTTTATTTTAGTTAAAACGACAAAACGGTCCTGAACAAGGGAGAATAGCTCAGTGGTAGAGCATTCGACGGCAGATCGAGAAGTCCTTGGTTCAAACCCGAGTTCTCCCTGTAACAGCACGAATCATTCCGTTTATTTTAGTTAAAACGACAAAACGGTCCTGAACAAGGGAGAATAGTTCAGTGGTAGAGCATTCGACTGCAGATCGAGAAATCCTTGGTTCAAACCCGAGTCCCCCTGTAGTAGCACGAATCATTCCGTTTATTTTAGTTAAATCGACATTACGATTATGAACAAGTGGGAATAGCTCGGTGGTAGAGCATTCGACTGCAGATCGAGAAGTCCTTGGTTCAAACCCGAGTTCTCCCTGTAGTAGCACGAATCATTCCGTTTATTTCAGTTAAATCGACATTACGATTATGAACAAGTGGGAATAGCTCAGTGGTAGAGCATTCGACGGCAGATCGAGAGGTACTTGGTTCAAACCCGAGTTCTCCCTGTAACAGCACGAATCATTCCGTTTATTTTAGTTAAAACGACATTACTGTCTTGAACAAGGGGGAATAGCTCAGTGGTAGAGCATTCGACTGCAGATCGAGAGGTCCTTGGTTCAAACCCGAGTTCTCCCTGTAACAGCACGAATCATTCCGTTTATTTTAGTTAAAACGACAAAACGGTCCTGAACAAGGGAGAATAGCTCAGTGGTAGAGCATTCGACTGCAGATCGAGAAATCCTTGGTTCAAACCCGAGTCCCCCTGTAGTAGCACGAATCATTCCGTTTATTTTAGTTAAATCGACATTACGATTATGAACAAGTGGGAATAGCTCGGTGGTAGAGCATTCGACTGCAGATCGAGAAGTCCTTGGTTCAAACCCGAGTTCTCACTGTAACAGCACGGATCATTCCGTTTATTTTAGTTAAAACGACATTACTGTCTTGAACAAGGGGGAATAGCTCAGTGGTAGAGCATTCGACTGCAGATCGAGAGGTCCTTGGTTCAAACCCGAGTTCTCCCTGTAACAGCACGGATCATTGCGTTTATTTTAGTTAAATCGACATTGCGGCTATGAACAAAGGGGAATAGGTCAGTTGTAGAGCATTCGACTGCAGATCGAGAGGTCCTTGGTTCAAACCCGAGTTCTCCCTGTAACAGCACGGATCATTCTGTTTATTTTAGTTAAATCGACATTACGGCCTTGAACAAGGGGGAATAGCTCAGTGGTAGAGCATTCGACTGCAGATTGAGAAGTCCTTGTTTCAAACCCGAGTTCCCCCTTTAGTAGCACGAATCATTCCGTTTATTTCAGTTAAATCGACATTACGATTATGAAGAAGTGGGAATAGCTCAATGGTAGAGCATTCGACGGCAGATCGAGAGGTCCTTGGTTCAAACCCGAGTTCTCCCTGTAACAGCACGAATTATTCCGTTTATTTTAGTTAAAACGACAAAACGGTCCTGAACAAGGGAGAATAGCTCAGTGGTAGAGCATTCGACGGCAGATCGAGAAGTCCTTGGTTCAAACCCGAGTTCTCCCTGTAACAGCACGAATCATTCCGTTTATTTTAGTTAAAACGACAAAACGGTCCTGAACAAGGGAGAATAGTTCAGTGGTAGAGCATTCGACTGCAGATCGAGAAATCCTTGGTTCAAACCCGAGTCCCCCTGTAGTAGCACGAATCATTCCGTTTATTTTAGTTAAATCGACATTACGATTATGAACAAGTGGGAATAGCTCGGTGGTAGAGCATTCGACTGCAGATCGAGAAGTCCTTGGTTCAAACCCGAGTTCTCCCTGTAGTAGCACGAATCATTCCGTTTATTTCAGTTAAATCGACATTACGATTATGAACAAGTGGGAATAGCTCAGTGGTAGAGCATTCGACGGCAGATCGAGAGGTCCTTGGTTCAAACCCGAGTTCTCCCTGTAACAGCACGAATCATTCCGTTTATTTTAGTTAAATCGACATTACTGTCTTGAACAAGGGGGAATAGCTCAGTGATAGAGCATTCGACTGCAGATCGAGAGGTCCTTGGTTCAAACCCGAGTTCTCCCTGTAACAGCACGGATCATTCCGTTTATTTTAGTTAAATTGACATTACGGCCTTGAACAAGGGGGAATAGCTCAGTGGTAGAGCATTCGACTGCAGATTGAGAAGTTCTTGGTTCAAACCCGAGTTCCCCCTGTAGTAGCACGAATCATAAAGTTTATTTCAGTTAAATCGACATTACGATTATGAACAAGTGGGAATAGATCAGTGGTAGAGCATTCGACGGCAGATCGAGAGGTCCTTGGTTCAAACCCGAGTTCTCCCTGTAACAGCACGAATCATTCCGTTTATTTTAGTTAAAACGACATTACGGTCTTGAACAAGGGGGAACAGCTCAGTGGTAGAGCAATCGACTGCAGATCGAGAGGTGCTTGGTTCAAACCCGAGTTTTCCCTGTAATAGCACGGATCATTGCGTTTATTTTTGTTAAATCGACATTACGGCTATGAACAAGGGGGAATAGCTCAGTGGTAGAGCATGCGACTGCAGATCGAGAGGTCCTTGGTTCAAACCCGAGTTCTCCCTGTAACAGCACGGATCATTTCGTTTATTTTAGTTAAATTGACATTACAGCTAAAAACAAGGGGGAATAGCTCAGTGGTAGAGCATTCGACTGCAGATCGAGGGGTCCATGGTTCAAACCCGAGTCCCCCTGTAGTAGCACGAATCATTCCGTTTATTTTAGTTAAATCGACATTACGATTATGAACAAGTGGGAATAGCTCGGTGGTAGAGCATTCGACTGCAGATCGAGAAGTCCTTGGTTCAAACCCGAGTTCTCACTGTAACAGCACGGATCATTCCGTTTATTTTAGTTAAAACGACATTACTGTCTTGAACAAGGGGGAATAGCTCAGTGGTAGAGCATTCGACTGCAGATCGAGAGGTCCTTGGTTCAAACCCGAGTTCTCCCTGTAACAGCACGGATCATTGCGTTTATTTTAGTTAAATCGACATTGCGGCTATGAACAAAGGGGAATAGGTCAGTTGTAGAGCATTCGACTGCAGATCGAGAGGTCCTTGGTTCAAACCCGAGTTCTCCCTGTAACAGCACGGATCATTCTGTTTATTTTAGTTAAATCGACATTACGGCCTTGAACAAGGGGGAATAGCTCAGTGGTAGAGCATTCGACTGCAGATTGAGAAGTCCTTGTTTCAAACCCGAGTTCCCCCTTTAGTAGCACGAATCATTCCGTTTATTTCAGTTAAATCGACATTACGATTATGAAGAAGTGGGAATAGCTCAATGGTAGAGCATTCGACGGCAGATCGAGAGGTCCTTGGTTCAAACCCGAGTTCTCCCTGTAACAGCACGAATTATTCCGTTTATTTTAGTTAAAACGACAAAACGGTCCTGAACAAGGGAGAATAGCTCAGTGGTAGAGCATTCGACGGCAGATCGAGAAGTCCTTGGTTCAAACCCGAGTTCTCCCTGTAACAGCACGAATCATTCCGTTTATTTTAGTTAGAACGACAAAACGGTCCTGAACAAGGGAGAATAGTTCAGTGGTAGAGCATTCGACTGCAGATCGAGAAATCCTTGGTTCAAACCCGAGTCCCCCTGTAGTAGCACGAATCATTCCGTTTATTTTAGTTAAATCGACATTACGATTATGAACAAGTGGGAATAGCTCGGTGGTAGAGCATTCGACTGCAGATCGAGAAGTCCTTGGTTCAAACCCGAGTTCTCCCTGTAGTAGCACGAATCATTCCGTTTATTTCAGTTAAATCGACATTACGATTATGAACAAGTGGGAATAGCTCAGTGGTAGAGCATTCGACGGCAGATCGAGAGGTCCTTGGTTCAAACCCGAGTTCTCCCTGTAACAGCACGAATCATTCCGTTTATTTTAGTTAAATCGACATTACTGTCTTGAACAAGGGGGAATAGCTCAGTGATAGAGCATTCGACTGCAGATCGAGAGGTCCTTGGTTCAAACCCGAGTTCTCCCTGTAACAGCACGGATCATTCCGTTTATTTTAGTTAAATTGACATTACGGCCTTGAACAAGGGGGAATAGCTCAGTGGTAGAGCATTCGACTGCAGATTGAGAAGTTCTTGGTTCAAACCCGAGTTCCCCCTGTAGTAGCACGAATCATTAAGTTTATTTCAGTTAAATCGACATTACGATTATGAACAAGTGGGAATAGATCAGTGGTAGAGCATTCGACGGCAGATCGAGAGGTCCTTGGTTCAAACCCGAGTTCTCCCTGTAACAGCACGAATCATTCCGTTTATTTTAGTTAAAACGACATTACGGTCTTGAACAAGGGGGAATAGCTCAGTGGTAGAGCATTCGACTGCAGATCGAGAGGTGCTTGGTTCAAACCCGAGTTTTCCCTGTAATAGCACGGATCATTGCGTTTATTTTTGTTAAATCGACATTACGGCTATGAACAAGGGGGAATAGCTCAGTGGTAGAGCATGCGACTGCAGATCGAGAGGTCCTTGGTTCAAACCCGAGTTCTCCCTGTAACAGCACGGATCATTTCGTTTATTTTAGTTAAATTGACATTACAGCTAAAAACAAGGGGGAATAGCTCAGTGGTAGAGCATTCGACTGCAGATCGAGGGGTCCATGGTTCAAACCCGAGTTTTCCCTGTAATAGCACGGATCATTGCGTTTATTTTAGTTAAATCGACATTACGGCTATGAACAAGGGGGAATAGCTCAGTGGTAGAGCATTCGACTGCAGATCGAGAGGTCCTTGGTTCAAACCCGAGTTCTCCCTGAAACAGCACGGATAATTGCGTTTATTTTAGTTAAATCGACATTACGGCCTTGAACAAGGGGGAATAGCTCAGTGGTAGAGCATTCGACTGCAGATTGAGAAGTCCTTGGTTCAAACCCGAGTTCCCCCTGTAGTAGCACGAATCATTCCGTTTATTTTAGTTAAATCGACATTACGGCCTTGAACAAGGGGGAATAGCTCAGTGGTAGAGCAGTCGACTGCAGATTGAGAAGTCCTTGGTTCAAACCCGAGTTCCCCCTGTAGTAGCACGAATCATTCCGGTTTTTTTTAGTTAAATCGACATTACGATTATGAACAAGTGGGAATAGCTCAGTGGTAGAGCATTCGACGGCAGATCGAGAGGTCCTCGGTTCAAACCCGATTTCCCCCTGTAACAGCACGGATCATTCCGTATATTTTAGTTAAATCGATATAACGGTTATGAATAAGGTGGAATAGCTCAATGGTAGAGCATTCGACTGCAGATCGAGATGTCCTTGGTTCAAACCCCAGTTCTCCCTGTAACAGCACGGATCATTTCGTTTATTTTAGTTAAATCGACATTACGGCTATGAACAAGGGGGGAATAGCTCAGTGGTGTAGCATTCGACTGCAGATCGAGAGGTCCTTGGTTCAAACCCGAGTTCTCCCTGTAACAGCACGAATCATTCCGTTTATTTTAGTTAAAACGACAATACGGTCCTGAACAAGGGGGAATAGCTCAGATCGAGAGGTTCATGGTGTTGTAGTCCCGATAAAGTACAAAACCGTTGTTGATAAAAAACATTATTTATTAGCTCATAATTTAAGCGACCGTCTAGTATGATTGTCAAACATCAAGTGCCTGGGGTTATCTCAAAAACCCTTATCGTATACTTTACACAGTAGGAGATTATCTTATCTTTAAATGAACATTACACATTACTAAGCGCCATCTTATTGAATATATAACATCTTTCCTCTCTCGACAATTTTAAGTTACAGGCATTCCAGCAATTTTAAAAATTAATCACATATTACCAGGAGCAGATGACAAAGGAGTCTCGGACGCTAGCTTCCACAATATAGAGGGCAATGGGACCCGCTTACGTCACAGCTGTACCGGTATTGTTTGCCATAGAGGCGCTATCAGACATTATAGCAGACGATGCTTTTGGTGGATTATATCTGGCACAAAGTCTGCTGGGAAATTTTTTTGTAATAACGGACTAACGGTGGCTACTGAGGTTCCTCTTACCCGATCGCGACATAAATATACACAATATAATTACTTTATTCAAACAGCTGTAACCGTTGGTATTAAGATAAAAGATAAGACTACATTTTGTGACCTTAAAAGTAGGAATTAATTGACTACTACAAGAGGTTGGAAACGAAATCACTGTCTCTTACTTTTTGGGTTTTAAAAGATCGGGAGCGATTTCTTTTCCCAACCTCTTGTAGCTATCATTTAATTCAAGAAGAAATTTAGAAAAATTTGGCACTGAAACACATTTAAGTTTTTTAATAGTGTACATACGTTACTCGCTGGGATTATCATTATCAATTTTTGTCTAAAAAAAAAGATTAAAAAGACGTTGAAATCCATTTTTTAACTCTAATACTCGTTAAGCCTAGGCTAATTATAAGCGGACGATACGTATTTTTAAAGAGAGGCTCCAGACGCGATTTCCCAGATCTCCTTTCGAGACTTTGCAGCCACGCTATTGGTTGGAAAATAAAGCTCAAATTTCCTACGAGTGATGGCACTGCCGTAATGATTTTGGTTAATAACCGTGACGTTCGCGGATCCCATTGCCTTCTACATTATGGAAGCTAGCGTCCGAGACTCCTTTGTCATCTGCTCCTGATATTACGTATATTACGTATTTTAAAATAACAGTAAAATTCCCAATTTATGGATGACTGTTTTCAGGCTCTTATTTTAGTTTAGGTCTTTAGTTATAATTTTCTTTTCCTTCCTGGGTATATTAAATTTTCGGAATATCGTAACGGGGGAATTGAGATCCTTCCTGAGCGAGTGGTTGGCCAGATGGGTGCCTGATCGCCGAGCGGTCTTGTAAGGCGGGGGGACATAAGTTTGGAGGTTCGAGTTGCAATGGCGGGGCAGTGATAATAGGAAGGTGGTTAGGTGGAGGTAAATTGGCTATGTTACCAGTTGTTGGGCGCCCGATTGATGTGATAGCCATGGATGGGGCCTCAGTTGTGGTACGACGTGATGGGCAATTTTCTTTTGGTTGCAGTGCTGGGGAATGCCGTTGAGGATTCGAAGGCTGAAAAGTAACGATAGTCTTTAAATGTGTGCGTGTACGGCGGAAAAATTGTCCTCTATCAGTGCGGATATGATACGAATGAGGCTCGGAGGCAGCTGAGACAACTGTAGCGGGTAACCAATTTCGGTGACCCTGAAGGTAACGGACACGTTGTCCTGGCTTCAACGGTGGTAACATCATTGTATGTTGGCTATTGGCCCTTTCAACCATTGAGGCCTGTTGGTCTAGAAGTGCACGGCGATTGGTTTTCGTTGGGTAATTTGGGCGCAGAATATCAGTGTTGGTCGTGAAGGGAGTACGTATGCAACGACCCATGCTCATTTCGGCTGGGGATGGCAATGATCCCTTTGGTGTAGAGCGGTAGTCCATAAGAACATAGGATAAGTCTATGCCTTCTTGGAGGGCCTTTGTATGTAGGTTCTTTAAAGTCTGTACAGTACGTTGCGGGTAATGGGGTGACGAAGTAATATGGGTCACGCCCCATTGAGCGGTGAAGCGACGAAAATCAGCGGAGTTGAAAGGGGGTACGTTATCTGTGATAAGGCGCTGGGGAGGTCCATGGCGTGCAAATTGTGGTAGCATAAAGTTGATGACGCTTTGAGAAGTGGTATTTGTGAGTTCCATAACTTCAACGAATTTAGAATAGTAATCTACTAGGACTATGTAGTTGCGGGAATTCACGTGAAAAAGGTCCGCGCCAGCCAGTTCCCAAGGTAGGTGTGGAACGGGGTGCGGTGTCATGGGCTGCTTAGGGTTGGCGCAGCCTCTACTTGCGCATATGTTACAGGCCCGGACAAAGTTAGCGATGTCTTCAGTCATGCGTGGCCAGAAGAAATTCAGTTTGGCTTTTGCAATACAAGCAGTAACTCCCTGATGAGAGCCATGGATTGAACGTAGAACTTCAAGTTGCAGAGATTGCGGAACTACTAGGCATGAACCTCTGTAAAGAAGGTCATTCTGACTGTGGATTTCTTCTTGAACAGTCATCCATAAATAGGGAATTTTACTGTTATTTTAAAATACGTAATATACGTAATATGTGATTATTTTTTTTTTGATAAAAAACATTATTTATTAGCTCATAATTTAAGCGACCGTCTAGTATGATGGTCAAACATCAAGTGCCTGGGGTTATCTCAAAAACCCTTATCGTAAACTTTACACAGTAAGAGATTATCTTATCTTTAAATGAACATTACACATTACTAAGCGCCATCTTATTGAATATATAACACATGGTTCAAACCCGAGTTTTCCCTGTAATAGCACGGATCATTGCGTTTATTTTAGTTAAATCGACATTATGGCTATGAACAAGGGGGAATAGCTCAGTGGTAGAGCATTCGACTGCAGATTGAGAGGTACTTGGTTCAAACCCGAGTTCTCCCTGTAACAGCACGGATCAATCCGTTTATTTTAGTTAAATCGACATAACGGTTATGAACAAGGTGAAATAGCTCAATGGTAGAGCATTCGACTGCAGATCGAGAGGTCCTTGGTTCAAACCCGAGTTCCCCCTGTAACAGCACGGATAATTACGTTTATTTTAGTTAAATCGACATTACGGCTATGAACAAGGGGGAATAGCTCAGTGGTAGAGCATTCGACTGCAGATCGAGAGGTACTTGGTTCAAACCCGAGTTCTCCCTGTAACAGCTGTAGCGTGGTCTTGGGTACCCTGGGTTTTTTTTGGGGTGCGTTAGCTGTTAAGGACAGCTGCACTTAGAAACCTCCAAGTACAGTTCTTAGAACCCGAAGGATTTCGACGTTTGTAAGTTTTTACCTGTGTGTTTGTATAAGAATGGTCGCACTACTACTTAGCCTTGAAAACCTAAAGAAAGGCTTGGACGACGCTCTAGGGGGTCGCCAGGTCGACCCGCGACTCCAAGCATCTATTTAAGAAAAGAAAAACACTTCTCGGTGTGCTCCGGACGAAGAAGGGTAAAATCTAAGTTCTCCGCGTGTTCGACTGACCACGTCGGAGATATTCGCGCCAAGTCAAGATGTACGCGAAAGGAGCCCTAATGTAGAACCCTCGGCGAATAAGGGCCGCGTGATCCCCTAAGTACCGGGCCTTATTTTCGTAAGACAATGCCATCCGCGCATCTGAGTGTAATCGCGGACTACATGCTACACTAGAAGAAGTCGTATTAACAAGACTACAGTCTACGTACTATGAGATAAGTCAGAACTTTAAGACTTTAACACTACGTGAGTAACGACAGACCTAAGTTGTCTCTAAGGTCGCACCAACACTTCGTGTGTGGTGTTATTGATTTAATAATAGAAATCAACAATTACTGTTGTACGTAGTGCAATAAGAAAAGTAGAAGCTATTAACTAGCTCTACTAATTGACACACATAAGTATGTGCAGCATGAGGCACATAATAATTAATTAACGTTAAGTAGTAAGCATGGGTGCACCATTTATTAAACGTAATTAAACCATTTAGTAATTAAACTAATTAGTAACCATTTACAAATAAGACCATTCGATACTTGATTAAATTACCATTTACATTTATTATCATTTAAATATAAGTTTCTTGATTGTGTGATTATTAAATATGTTGTGAGTCGAAATCCTTCGCATAGTTATTTATAATAAGAATTAGTAATTAGGTTAAGTTTTTGCCAACGATAGGTACTGAGCTGAACGCACCCACCACAAGATACAGGGTACGTTGAAAAATCGTTGCAAAACTGGGGGCCCAGCCGGGATAGTTAGAGTTGTGCGAGCACATAAAGCTCGTAATATAACTAAAAACCAAACCAAATGCCTTTGCAAGGTTTAGGGTTAATTAGAAGTCAGCATTAGATAATCAGTAAGTCATTTAAGTTACCCTACGTAAGTTAGTAGTATGCCCTTTGATCACAGTAGGTGTGATCCCACTGTAGGTAAAGCTCATTCGTGCGAGGATTGTCGTGTAAGATTTCAGGCTCAAGCCAGACAAGAAAGATTTAATCAGAGAACAATGGCGAGACATAATCAAAATAATCAGTTAAATGAGAGAACTCGTTTGGAAGACGAGGAGGAAAATGTTTTTAATCAGAGGGATCAGTTAAATGAGGAGGATCGTGAGAGTAATAACAGTGACGATAGTCAAACGATTTTAGGGGATGAGGCTAGTATCTCGAAAGAGGAATTAAGGCAACTATTTAGCGAATTGAAATCATTGCGATCAGAAGTAAAGCTGTTACGCGAGGCCAACGCGGCTTCAGGCGCTGCGAGCGATCAGGGCGGGCAAGCACAGATTTTCCCGCCAAATCTACCCCCTCCCGCGTCTCAGCCACTTCCCTTTCAGGTACAGCCTAGTGCCCCGCCATTAGTGTCAGCACAGAACCCTTCCCAGGGCTGTCAACCAACATCAGGACTAGTTGCTCCCACTCCTCCCGCATCTACCCATAGCCACCAACCTATTCATAGTTCTTGGCTTCCTACTATGGCCCTACCGAAATATTCGGGGAAATTTTCCGAGGGTGGTCCACAAGAATTTTTAACAAAGGCTAAGCAAATACTCCTGAGCAGGGGGATGCCTGAAGACGTTTTTCTAATCCATTGGGTACCGGCCATGTTAACCGGCCCCGCGTTTCAATGGTGGGAAAGACAAAATAATATAAGGACATGGCTACAATTTGATTTTTATTTAATTCAAGAATTTTCGTCGCAAGATAACGACAATGCAGTCTTAGAAAGTATTATGAACACACGTCAGCAGTATGGACAATCAGCCACTGAGTATATTGAGATAATGGAGTGGTTGTTTATCAAACTAAGAAAACCATTAGAACTTTCCACCCAATTGAGTATTATTTACAATAATTTGTTGGGGGAATTAAAGGTTTATTTAGCTCAAAAGAAGTATAATACAATTAGAGTTTCGGATGCCCTAAGAACAGAAATGGCGAAAGCTAATTTGTATGAGAGACCTAGAAAGTTTGCAAGCAACATTAGTCACCCCATTGTCCAGTCACAAAATAATTCAGTTGTTAAGCAACCTACTGCTATGAGATCAGACTCCTCAAACAGCGTAAAAAGTGAGGATATGATTATTAGGTGTATTTATTGTAATAAGGTCGGGCATAAACGTCCCGAATGCCCTGAATTAGCCTGTAAAAATTGTGGTCAACCGGGCCATTTTTATCGTAGATGCCCGCAAACTAAGGGCAAGTCTAAGTCTTCCACAGACAAACCAGCAGAAAGTAAGTCGGGAAACCTGTCAGGGGAGGGCCGCGACCCTCCCAAGAGAAAATAAGTTTTACGAAGAAAAAGAGAACAGAAGGCGAGTCAGTCGGAATTTGCACTGTGACTGATAATCAGAAAAAAGATAGTACAGTTAAATTCATTAAGATTAAAATTGGCAATTTTGTAACAACCGCTCTTGTCGATCCAGGTGCTTCATACACCTTATTTCATTCTCGACTTAAATCAAAATTACTTTCAGAAGGCGGTAAATTTTTAGCTAGTAGTTCAAAAACTTTAACTATCGCCAATGGCACCTTTCAGGATACTGAAGGAGCTATTGAATTAGATTTCGTTTTGCCAGGAAAGACAGTCACTCACAGTGCATTCTTATGGAAGGACTTGCCGCATTCCTGCGTGTTAGGAGTGGACTTTCTATGTTTATTCTCTTTATGTGCCGATTTTAGTGGTAACGTTTGGTGGTGGGCTGAAAAGCCACACATTAGATATCCATTTTATTCGCGAAAGAAGAGTGAGACCGCGTGCTTAGTGTATGACGTAGACAAGGAAGGGATTGAGCAGGTATTAGCAGGCGCGAAAGTCAATGAGGATCAGAAAAATAAGCTTCGTGCATTAGTAAATAAGTATGAAAATGTCTTTTCATTGACGCCGGGACTTACCAACGCTGCTAGTCACTATATTGATACAGGTGAAAGTGCCCCTATTGCATCCGCGCCTTATCGCTACTCCCCAGCAAAACAAGCTGAGATGGACACTATAATAGATGAGATGCTTGAATTAGGATTAATAGAACCAAGCAACTGTCCTTGGGCATCGGCTGCTATCTTAATTGGAAAAAAGGCTGACCCTATACCTCAGCAGTCTACGGAAGAACACGATAAGACGGTCACACACAAAATCGCGAAACCAGCAAAAAGACTATGCGTGGACTATAGACCACTAAATGGTATTACTCGAAAGGATAAATATCCACTACCACGTATTGAGGACATTTTAGACAGAATTAAGAAGCCTAAGTATATTACTCTTATGGATTTACGTGCTGGATATTGGCAGGTGCCACTTGAGAAGGGCAGCCGTGAAAAGGCCGCCTTTGTGACGCATCGTGGCCTATTCCATCCAACCGTTCTAATGTTCGGTTTAACAAACGGACCAAGTACGTTCCAGCGAATGATGGATCTACTCTTCGCGCACCTCCATAATAAGGGGGTAATGGCTTACTTAGATGATTTAATAGTCATATCAGATTCATTTGAAGAACATTTAGAAACATTAGAGCAAGTCCTGCAAACATTAGCAAATGCTGGCCTTACTGTTAAAGCCACCAAAACCAAGTTTTGTCAGGACCACACACTAATATTAGGCCATTTAGTTACTAGGGACGGCATAACAGTCGATCCAGCTAAGGTGGACGCTATTAGTAACTATCCCATTCCCAAAACGTTAAGACAACTACGCCGATTTTTGGGAATGGCATCGTACTATCGGCGTTTTGTAAAGGACTTTTCAGTGTTGGCGGCCCCTCTTCATAAATTACTACGCCAAGATGTGAAGTTTAAATGGAGTGCCCAGCAACAGGAGGCCTTTGAGAAAATAAAACGCTTATTAGCTTCAGCACCAGTCATGGGAGTCCCCAATTACAACCTTCCTTTTGTCATCCAAACGGATGCATCTAGCGTAGGCCTCGGTGCCGTGCTGATGCAGAGAGAAGGTGTAGATGAGAAGGGCCCGTTGCATGCCATATATTATGCAAGTCGAACGTTAACACCAACGGAGCAGAAGTATTCCGCTTGCGAACGTGAATGCCTAGCAATAGTTTGGGCGTTAGAAAAGTTTCGTCCCTACATAGAGGGAGCGGAATACGATGTATGGTCCGACCATAATGCCCTTCAGTGGTTACTCAAAACTAAGGATCCTACCGGTAAATTTGCGCGGTAGATCAATAAGCTACAAGCATTAAATTTCCCAATAAGATATATTAAAGGAAAGAGCAATGTGGTGGCCGACGCGTTATCACGCATTCCCTATGCGCAACAGGACCTGCTGGCAGATCCTGAGGGCTGTGTGACCATCGCTGAGGACCAAAATAAGGCTACTTCCAATGATGACCTTATTTCGTTAGACCGGGAAATAATCATCGAACATCAACAAAATGACTCACGCATTAAGGCAGTTGTTAATTACTTAACAGACCAAGTATTACCAACTGATAAGACGTTAAAACGATGGGTGAAAAGGGTCGCTCCTTTATGCGAGATTCGAGACGGAATGGTTCTCAAATTAGTAGAAGCTAAGCATTCATCAGAAACCGATCTCCGCATATTAGTTCCCCCATCCCTAACGGACGCGATATTAGCTGTCAGCCATGACATACCAAGCAGTGGTCACCAGGGCAGTGGGAAAACCCTTGCTCGAGTGCGTAAAGCATACACGTGGGAGGGCATGACTGCAGATGTACTCCAATACGTGAACTCCTGTACAAAGTGTCAGGCTAATAAGAACCCAAATACTAAGCCTTTAGGTTTTCTCCAATCTAGCAACCCTGGTTCGCCTTGGGACGTGCTAGGTATTGACTTGAAAGGCCCTCTCCCTAGGAGCCGTAAAGGCCACACTTATATCTTGGTTATTGTTGACTATATGAATAAGTGGGTTGAGGTTTTTCCTCTTCGACACCCTACCGCGAAGGCCATAGTCACTAAATTAGTGGAGGAAGTATTTACTAGATTTGGCTTACCGAAATGTGTAGTAAGTGACAATGGTTCCCAATTCGTTAGTAAAACCATGCAAGGTACATTAAAAGCATTGGGAGTCAAACAGAAATTTACGTCTTACAACCACCCTCAGCCTAATCAATCAGAACGCATAAATCGAAATTTAGCGTCGATGTTAGCCTGTTATGTCGACGAATACCATGATGATTGGGAAGTACACTTGCAACAATTTGCGATGAAAAGAAAAACACTTCTCGGTGTGCTCCGGACGAAGAAGGGTAAAATCTAAGTTCTCCGCGTGTTCGACTGACCACGTCGGAGATATTCGCGCCAAGTCAAGATGTCCGCGAAAGGAGCCCTAATGTAGAACCCTCGGCGAATAAGGGCCGCGTGATCCCCTAAGTACCGGGCCTTATTTTCGTAAGACAATGCCATCCGCGCATCTGAGTGTAATCGCGGACTACATGCTACACTAGAAGAAGTCGTATTAACAAGACTACAGTCTACGTACTATGAGATAAGTCAGAACTTTAAGACTTTAACACTACGTGAGTAACGACAAACCTAAGTTGTCTCTAAGGTCGCATCAACACTTCGTGTGTGGTGTTATTGATTTAATAATAGAAATCAACAATTACTGTTGTACGTAGTGCAATAAGAAAAGTAGAAGCTATTAACTAGCTCTACTAATTGACGTACATAAGTATGTGCAGCATGAGGCACATAATAATTAATTAACGTTAAGTAGTAAGCATGGGTGCACCATTTATTAAACGTAATTAAACCATTTAGTAATTAAACTAATTAGTAACCATTTACAAATAAGACCATTCGATACTTGATTAATTTACCATTTACATTTATTATCATTTAAATATAAGTTTCTTGATTGTGTGATTATTAAATATGTTGTGAGTCGAAATCCTTCGCATAGTTATTTATAATAAGAATTAGTAATTAGGTTAAGTTTTTGCCAACGATAGGTACTGAGCTGAACGCACCCACCACAAGATACAGGGTACGTTGAAAATTTGTTGCACAGCACGGATCAATCCGTTTATTTTAGTTAAATCGACATTACGGCTATGAACAAGGGGGAATAGCTCAGTAGTAGAGCATTCGACTGCAGATTGAGAAGTCCTTGGTTCAAACCCGAGTTCTCCCTGTAACAGCACGGATCATTTCGTTTATTTTAGTTAAATCGACATTACAGCTATAAACAAGGGGGAATAGCTCAGTGGTAGAGCATTCGACTGCAGATCGAGAGGTCCATGGTTCAAACCCGAGTTTTCCCTGTAATAGCACGGATCATTGCGTTTATTTTAGTTAAATCGACATTACGGCTATGAACAAGGGGAATAGCTCAGTGGTAGAGCATTCGACTGCAGATCGAGAGGTGCTTGGTTCAAACCCGAGTTCTCACTGTAACAGCACGGATCATTGCGTTTATTTTAGTTAAATCGACATTACGGCTATGAACAAAGGGGAATAGCTCAGTGGTAGAGCATTCGACTGCAGATTGAGAAGTCCTTGGTTCAAACCCGAGTTCCCCCTGTAGTAACACGAATCATTCCGTTTATTTTAGGTAAATCGACATTACGATTATGAATAAGGTGGAATAGCTCAATGGTAGAGCATTCAACTGCAGATTGAGAAGTCCTTGGTTCAAACCTGAGTTCCCCCTGTAGTAGTACGAATCATTCCGTTTATTTAAGTTAAATCGACATTACGATAACGAACAAGTAGGAATAGCTCAGTGGTAGAGAATTCGACGGCAGATCGAGAGGTGCTTGGTTCAAACCCGAGTTCTCCCTGTAACAGCACGGATCAATCCGTTTATTTTAGTTAAATCGACATAACGGTTATGAACAAGGTGGAATAGCTCAATGGTAGAGCATTCGACTGCAGATCGAGAGGTCCTTGGTTCAAACCCGAGATCTCACTTTAACAGCACGGATAATTGCGTTTATTTTAGTTAAATCGACATTACGGCTATGAACAAAGGGGAATAGCTCAGTGGTAGAGCATTCGACTGCAGATTGAAAAGTCCTTGGTTCAAACCCGAGTTCCCAATGTAGTAGTACGAATCATTCCGTTTATTTTAGTTAAATCGACATTACGATTATGAACAAGTAGGAACAGCTCAGTGGTAGAGATTTCGACGGCAGAGCGAGAGGTGCTTGGTTCAAACCCGAGTTCTCCCTGTAACAGCACGGATCATTCCGTTTATTTTAGTTAAATCGACATTACGGCCTTGAACAAGGGGGAATAGCTCAGTGGTAGAGCATTCGATTGCAGATCGAGAGGTCCTTGGTTCAAACCCGAGTTCTCACTGTAACAGCACGGATCATTGCGTTTATTTTAGTTCAATCGACATTACGGCTATGAACAAAGGGGAATAGCTTAGTGGTAGAGCATTCGACTGCAGATTGAGAAGTTCTTGGTTCAAACCCGAGTTCCCCCTGTAGTAACAAGAATCATTCCGTTTATTTTAGTTAAATCGACATTACGATTATGAATAAGGTGGAATAGCTCAATGGTAGAGCATTCAACTGCAGATCGAGAAGTCCATGGTTCAAACCCAGTTTTCCCTGTAATAGCACGGATCATTGCGTTTATTTTAGTTAAATCGACATTACGGCTATGAACAAGGGGGAATAGCTCAGTGGTAGAGCATTCGACTGCAGATTGAGAAGTCCTTGGTTCAAACCTGAGTTCCCCCTGTAGTAGTACGAATCATTCCCTTTATTTTAGTTAAATCGACATAACGATAATGAAAAAGTAGGAATAGCTCAGTGGTAGAGAATTCGACGGCAGATCGAGAGGTGCTTGGTTAAACCCGAGTTCTCCCTGTAACAGCACGGATCATTCCGTTTATTTTAGTTAAAACGACATTACGGCTATGAACAAGGGGGAATAGATTAGTGGTAGAGCATTCGACTGCAGATCGAGAGGTCCATGGTTCAAACCCGACTTTTCCCTGTAATAGCACGGATCAATCCGTTTATTTTAGTTAAATGGACATAACGGTTATGAACAAGGTGGAATAGCTCAGTGGTAGAGTATGCGACTGCAGATCGAGAGGTCCTTGGTTCAAACCCCAGTTCTCCCTGTAACAGCACGGATCATTTCGTTTATTTTAGTTAAATCGACATTACGCCTTGAACAAGGGGGAATAGCTCAGTGGAGTAGCATTCGATGCAGATTGAGAAGTCCTTGGTTCAAACCTGAGTTCCCAATGTAGTAGTACGAATCATTCCGTTTATTTTAGTTAAATCGACATTACGATTATGAACAAGTAGGAACAGCTCAGTGGTAGAGAATTCGACGGCAGAGCGAGAGGTGCTTGGTTCAAACCCGAGTTCTCCCTGTAACAGCACGGATCATTCCGTTTATTTTAATTAAATCGACATTACGGCTTTGAACAAGGGGGAATAGCTCAGTGGTAGAGCATTCGATTGCAGATCGAGAGGTCCTTGGTTCAAACCCGAGTTTTCACTGTAACAGCACGGATCATTGCGTTTATTTTAGTTAAATCGACATTACGGCTATGAACCAAGGGGAATAGCTCAGTGGTAGAGCATTCGACTGCAGATTGAGAAGTTCTTGGTTCAAACCCGAGTTCCCCCTGTAGTAACACGAATCATTCCGTTTATTTTAGTTAAATCGACATTACGATTATGAATAAGGTGGAATAGCTCAATGGTAGAGCATTCAACTGCAGATCGAGAAGTCCATGGTTCAAACCCGAGTTTTCCCTGTAATAGCACGGATCAATGCGTTTATTTTAGTTAAATCGACATTACGGCTATGAACAAGGGGGAATAGCTTAGTGGTAGAGCATTCGACTGCAGATCGAGAGGTCCTTGGTTCAAACCCCAGTTCTTCCTGTAACAGCACGGATCATTTCGTTTATTTTAGTTAAATCGACCTAACGGTTATGAACAAGGTGGAATAGCTCAATGGTAGAGCATTCGACTGCAGATCGAGAGGTCCTTGGTTCAAACCCGAGTTCTCACTGTAACAGCACGGATCATTGCGTTTATTTTAGTTAAATCGACATTACGGCTATGAACAAGGGGGAATAGCTCAGTGGTGTAGCATTCGACTGCAGATTGAGAAGTCCTTGGTTCAAACCTGAGTTCCCCCTGTAGTAGTACGAATCATTCCCTTTATTTTAGTTATATCGACATTACGATAATGAACAAGGAGGAATAGCTCAGTGGTAGAGAATTCGACGGCAGATCGAGAGGTGCTTGGTTAAACCCGAGTTCTCCCTGTAACAGCACGGATCATTCCGTTTATTTTAGTTAAAACGACATTACGGCTATGAACAAGGGGGAATAGCTCAGTGGTGTAGCATTCGACTGCAGATTGAGAAGTCCTTGGTTCAAACCTGAGTTCCCCCTGTAGTAGTACGAATCATTCCCTTTATTTTAGTTAAATCGACATTACGATAATGAACAAGTAGGAATAGCTCAGTGGTAGAGAATTCGACGGCAGATCGAGAGGTGCTTGGTTCAAACCCGAGTTTTCCCTGTAACAGCACGGATCATTCCGTTTATTTTAGTTAAAACGACATTACGGTCTTGAACACGGGGGAATAGCTTAGTGGTAGAGCATGCGACTGCAGATCGAGAGGTCCTTGGTTTAAACCCGAGTTCTCCCTGTAACAGCACGGATCATTTCGATTATTTTAGTTTAATCGACATTACAGCTATAAACAAGGGGGAATAGCTCAGTGGTAGAGCATTCGACTGCAGATCGAGAGGTGCTTGGTTCAAACCCGAGTTCTCCCTGTAACAGCACGGATCAATCCGTTTATTTTAGTTAAATCGACATAACGGTTATGAACAAGGTGGAATAGGTCAATGGTAGAGCATTCGACTGCAGATCAAGAGGTGCTTGGTTCAAACCCGAGTTCTCCCTGTAACAGCACGGATCAATCCGTTTATTTTAGTTAAATCGACATAACGGTTATGAACAAGGTGGAATAGCTCAGTGGTAGAGCATTCGACTGCAGATCGAGAGGTGCTTGGTTCAAACCCGAGTTCTCCCTGTAACAGCACGGATCAATCCGTTTATTTTAGTTAAATCGACATAACGGTTATGAACAAGGTGGAATAGCTCAGTGGTAGAGCATTCGACTGCAGATCGAGAGGTGCTTGGTTCAAACCCGAGTTCTCCCTGTAACAGCACGGATCAATCCGTTTATTTTAGTTAAATCGACATAACGGTTATGAACAAGGTGGAATAGCTCAATGGTAGAGCATTCGACTGCAGATCGAGAGGTCCTTGGTTCAAACCCGAGTTCTCACTGTAACAGCACGAATCATTCCGTTTATTTTAGTTAAAACGATAATACGGTCCTGAACAAGGGGGAATAGCTCAGTGGTAGAGTATGCGACTGCAGATCGAGAGGTCCTCGGTTCAAACTCCAGTTCTCCCTGTAACAGCACGGATCATTTCGTTTATTTTAGTTAAATCGACATTACGCCTTGAACAAGGGGGAATAGCTCAGTGGTGTAGCATTCGACTGCAGATTGAGAAGTCCTTGGTTCAAACCTGAATTCCCCCTGTAGTAGTACGAATCATTCCGTTTATTTTAGTTAAATCGACATTACGATTATGGACAAGTAGGAATAGCTCAGTGGTAGAGAATTCGACGGCAGATCGAGAGGTGCTTGGTTCAAACCCGAGTTCTCCCTGTAACAGCACGGATCAATCCCTTTATTATAGTTAAATCGACATAACGGTTATGAACAAGGTGGAATAGCTCAATGGTAGAGCATTCGACTGCAGATTGAGAGGTCCTTGGTTCAAACCCGAGTTCTCACTGTAACAGCACGAATCATTTCGTTTATTTTAGTTAAATCGACATTACAGCTATAAACAAGGGGGAATAGCTCAGTGGTAGAGCATTCGACTGCAGATCGAGAGGTCCTTGGTTCAAACCCCAGTTCTTCCTGTAACAGCACGGATCATTTCGTTTATTTTAGTTAAATCGACATAACGGTTATGAACAAGGTGGAATAGCTCAATGGTAGAGCATTCGACTGCAGTTCGAGAGGTGCTTGGTTCAAACCCGAGTTCTCCCTGTAACAGCACGGATCAATCCGTTTATTTTAGTTAAATCGACATAACGGTTATGAACAAGGTGGAATAGCTCAATGGTAGAGCATTCGACTGCAGATCGAGAGGTCCTTGGTTCAAACCCGAGTTCTCACTGTAACAGCACGTATCATTCCGTTTATTTTAGTTAAAACGACAATACGGTCCTGAACAAGGGGGAATAGCTCAGTAGTAGAGTATGCGACTGCAGATCGAGAGGTCCTTGGTTCAAACCCCAGTTCTCCCTGTAACAGCACGGATCATTTCGTTTATTTTAGTTAAATCGACATTACGCCTTGAACAAGGGGGAATAGCTCAGTGGTGTAGCATTCGACTGCAGATTGAGAAGTCCTTGGTTCAAACCTGAGTTCCCCCTGTAGTAGTACGAATCATTCCCTTTATTTTAGTTAAATCGACATTACGATAATGAACAAGTAGGAATAGCTCAGTGGTAGAGAATTCGACGGCAGATCGAGAGGTGCTTGGTTCAAACCCGAGTTCTCCCTGTAACAGCACGGATCAATCCGTTTATTTTAGTTAAATCGACATAACGGTTATGAACAAGGTGGAATAGCTCAATGGTAGAGCATTCGACTGCAGATCGAGAGGTCCTTGGTTCAAACCCGAGTTCTCACTGTAACAGCACGTATCATTCCGTTTATTTTAGTTAAAACGACAATACGGTCCTGAACAAGGGGGAATAGCTCAGTGGTGTAGCATTCGACTGCAGATTGAGAAGTCCTTGGTTCAAACCTGAATTCCCCCTGTAGTAGTACGAATCATTCCGTTTATTTTAGTTAAATCGACATTACGATTATGGACAAGTAGGAATAGCTCAGTGGTAGAGAATTCGACGGCAGATCGAGAGGTGCTTGGTTCAAACCCGAGTTCTCCCTGTAACAGCACGGATCATTCCGTTTATTTTAGTTAAATCGACATTACGATTATGGACAAGTAGGAATAGCTCAGTGGTAGAGAATTCGACGGCAGATCGAGAGGTGCTTGGTTCAAACCCGAGTTCTCCCTGCAACAGCACGGATCATTCCGTTTATTTTAGTTAAATCGACATTACGATAATGAACAAGTAGGAATAGCTCAGTGGTAGAGCATTCGACTGCAGATCGAGAGGTGCTTGGTTCAAACCCGAGTTCTCCCTGTAACAGCACGGATCAATCCGTTTATTTTAGTTAAATCGACATAACGGTTATGAACAATGTGGAATAGCTCAATGGTAGAGCATTCGACTGCAGATCGAGAGGTGCTTGGTTCAAACCCGAGTTCTCCCTGTAACAGCACGGATCAATCCCTTTATTTTAGTTAAATCGACATAACGGTTATGAACAAGGTGGAGTAGCTCAATTGTAGAGCATTCGACTGCAGATCGAGAGGTCCTTGGTTCAAACCCGAGTTCTCCCTGTAACAGCACGGATCAATCCGTTTATTTTAGTTAAATCGACATAACGGTTATGAACAAGGTGGAATAGCTCAGTGGTAGAGCATTCGACTGCAGATCGAGAGGTGCTTGGTTCAAACCCGAGTTCTCCCTGTAACAGCACGGATCAATCCGTTTATTTTAGTTAAATCGACATAACGGTTATGAACAAGGTGGAATAGCTCAGTGGTAGAGCATTCGACTGCAGATCGAGAGGTGCTTGGTTCAAACCCGAGTTCTCCCTGTAACAGCACGGATCAATCCGTTTATTTTAGTTAAATCGACATAACGGTTATGAACAAGGTGGAATAGCTCAATGGTAGAGCATTCGACTGCAGATCGAGAGGTCCTTGGTTCAAACCCGAGTTCTCACTGTAACAGCACGAATCATTCCGTTTATTTTAGTTAAAACGATAATACGGTCCTGAACAAGGGGGAATAGCTCAGTGGTAGAGTATGCGACTGCAGATCGAGAGGTCCTCGGTTCAAACTCCAGTTCTCCCTGTAACAGCACGGATCATTTCGTTTATTTTAGTTAAATCGACATTACGCCTTGAACAAGGGGGAATAGCTCAGTGGTGTAGCATTCGACTGCAGATTGAGAAGTCCTTGGTTCAAACCTGAATTCCCCCTGTAGTAGTACGAATCATTCCGTTTATTTTAGTTAAATCGACATTACGATTATGGACAAGTAGGAATAGCTCAGTGGTAGAGAATTCGACGGCAGATCGAGAGGTGCTTGGTTCAAACCCGAGTTCTCCCTGTAACAGCACGGATCAATCCCTTTATTATAGTTAAATCGACATAACGGTTATGAACAAGGTGGAATAGCTCAATGGTAGAGCATTCGACTGCAGATTGAGAGGTCCTTGGTTCAAACCCGAGTTCTCACTGTAACAGCACGAATCATTTCGTTTATTTTAGTTAAATCGACATTACAGCTATAAACAAGGGGGAATAGCTCAGTGGTAGAGCATTCGACTGCAGATCGAGAGGTCCTTGGTTCAAACCCCAGTTCTTCCTGTAACAGCACGGATCATTTCGTTTATTTTAGTTAAATCGACATAACGGTTATGAACAAGGTGGAATAGCTCAATGGTAGAGCATTCGACTGCAGTTCGAGAGGTGCTTGGTTCAAACCCGAGTTCTCCCTGTAACAGCACGGATCAATCCGTTTATTTTAGTTAAATCGACATAACGGTTATGAACAAGGTGGAATAGCTCAATGGTAGAGCATTCGACTGCAGATCGAGAGGTCCTTGGTTCAAACCCGAGTTCTCACTGTAACAGCACGTATCATTCCGTTTATTTTAGTTAAAACGACAATACGGTCCTGAACAAGGGGGAATAGCTCAGTAGTAGAGTATGCGACTGCAGATCGAGAGGTCCTTGGTTCAAACCCCAGTTCTCCCTGTAACAGCACGGATCATTTCGTTTATTTTAGTTAAATCGACATTACGCCTTGAACAAGGGGGAATAGCTCAGTGGTGTAGCATTCGACTGCAGATTGAGAAGTCCTTGGTTCAAACCTGAGTTCCCCCTGTAGTAGTACGAATCATTCCCTTTATTTTAGTTAAATCGACATTACGATAATGAACAAGTAGGAATAGCTCAGTGGTAGAGAATTCGACGGCAGATCGAGAGGTGCTTGGTTCAAACCCGAGTTCTCCCTGTAACAGCACGGATCAATCCGTTTATTTTAGTTAAATCGACATAACGGTTATGAACAAGGTGGAATAGCTCAATGGTAGAGCATTCGACTGCAGATCGAGAGGTCCTTGGTTCAAACCCGAGTTCTCACTGTAACAGCACGTATCATTCCGTTTATTTTAGTTAAAACGACAATACGGTCCTGAACAAGGGGGAATAGCTCAGTGGTGTAGCATTCGACTGCAGATTGAGAAGTCCTTGGTTCAAACCTGAATTCCCCCTGTAGTAGTACGAATCATTCCGTTTATTTTAGTTAAATCGACATTACGATTATGGACAAGTAGGAATAGCTCAGTGGTAGAGAATTCGACGGCAGATCGAGAGGTGCTTGGTTCAAACCCGAGTTCTCCCTGTAACAGCACGGATCATTCCGTTTATTTTAGTTAAATCGACATTACGATTATGGACAAGTAGGAATAGCTCAGTGGTAGAGAATTCGACGGCAGATCGAGAGGTGCTTGGTTCAAACCCGAGTTCTCCCTGCAACAGCACGGATCATTCCGTTTATTTTAGTTAAATCGACATTACGATAATGAACAAGTAGGAATAGCTCAGTGGTAGAGCATTCGACTGCAGATCGAGAGGTGCTTGGTTCAAACCCGAGTTCTCCCTGTAACAGCACGGATCAATCCGTTTATTTTAGTTAAATCGACATAACGGTTATGAACAATGTGGAATAGCTCAATGGTAGAGCATTCGACTGCAGATCGAGAGGTGCTTGGTTCAAACCCGAGTTCTCCCTGTAACAGCACGGATCAATCCCTTTATTTTAGTTAAATCGACATAACGGTTATGAACAAGGTGGAGTAGCTCAATTGTAGAGCATTCGACTGCAGATCGAGAGGTCCTTGGTTCAAACCCGAGTTCTCACTGTAACAGCACGAATCATTCCGTTTATTTTAGTTAAAACGACAATACGGTCCTGAACAAGGGGGAATAGCTCAGTGGTAGAGTATGCGACTGCAGATCGAGAGGTCCTTGGTTCAAACCCCAGTTCTCCCTGTAACAGCACGGATCATTTCGTTTATTTTAGTTAAATCTACATTACGGCCTTGAACAAGGGGGAATAGCTCAGTGGTAGAGCATTCGATTGCAGATCGAGAGGTCCTTGGTTCAAACCCGAGTTCTCATTGTAACAGCACGGATCATTGCGTTTATTTTAGTTAAATCGACATTACGGCTATGAACAAAGGGGAATAGCTCAGTGGTAGAGCATTCGACTGCAGATCGAGAGGTCCTTGGTTCAAACCCGAGTTCTCCCTGTAACAGCACGGATCATTCCGTTTATTTTAGTTAAATCGACATTACGATAATGAACAAGTAGGAATAGCTCAGTGGTAGAGAATTCGACGGCAGATCGAGAGGTCCTTGGTTCAAACCCGAGTTCTCATTGTAACAGCACGGATCATTGCGTTTATTTTAGTTAAATCGACATTACGGCCTTGAACAAGGGGGAATAGCTCAGTGGTAGAGCATTCGACTGCAGATCGAGAGGTCCTTGGTTCAAACCCGAGTTCTCCCTGTAACAGCACGGATCATTCCGTTTATTTTAGTTAAAACGATAATACGGTCCTGAACAAGGGGGAATAGCTCAGTGGTAGAGTATGCGACTGCAGATCGAGAGGTCCTTGGTTCAAACCCCAGTTCTCCCTGTAACAGCACGGATCATTTCGTTTATTTTAGTTAAATCGACATTACGGCCTTGAACAAGGGGGAATAGCTCAGTGGTAGAGCATTCGATTGCAGATCGAGAGGTCCTTGGTTCAAACCTGAGTTCTCATTGTAACAGCACGGATCATTGCGTTTATTTTAGTTAAATCGACATTACGGCTATGAACAAAGGGGAATAGCTCAGTGGTAGAGCATTCGACTGCAGATCGAGAGGTCCTTGGTTCAAACCCGAGTTCTCCCTGTAACAGCACGGATCATTCCGTTTATTTTAGTTAAATCTACATTACGGCCTTGAACATGGGGAATAGCTCAGTGGTAGAGTATGCGACTGCAGATCGAGAGGTCCTTGGTTCACACCCCAGTTCTCCCTGTAACAGCACGGATCATTTCGTTTATTTTAGTTAAATCGACATTCCGCCTTGAACAAGGGGGAATAGCTCAGTGGTAGAGCATTCGACTGCAGATCGAGAGGTCCTTGGTTCAAACCCGAGTTCTCGCTGTAACAGCACGAATCATTCCGTTTATTTTAGTTAAAACGACAATACGGTCCTGAACAAGGGGAATAGCTCAGTGGTAGAGCATTCGACTGCAGATCGAGAGGTCCTTGGTTCAAACTCGAGTTCTCCCTGTAACAGCACGAATCATTCCGTTTATTTTAGTTAAAACGACAATACGGTCCTGAACAAGGGGAATAGCTCAGTGGTAGAGTATGCGACTGCAGATCGAGAGGTCCTTGGTTCAAACCCGAGTTCTCATTGTAACAGCACGGATCATTGCGTTTATTTTAGTTAAATCGACATTACGGCTATGAACAAAGGGGAATAGCTCAGTGGTAGAGCATTCGACTGCAGATCGAGAGGTCCTTGGTTCAAACCCCAGTTCTCCCTGTAACAGCACGAATCATTTCGTTTATTTTAGTTAAATCGACATTCCGCCTTGAACAAGGGGGAATAGCTCAGTGGTAGAGCATTCGACTGCAGATCGAAAGGTCCTTGGTTCAAACCCGAGTTCTCCTTGTAACAGCACGGATCATTGCGTTTATTTTAGTTAAATCGACATTACGGCTATGAACAAGGGGGAATAGCTCAGTGGTAGAGTATGCGACTGCAGATCGAGAGGTCCTTTGTTCAAACCCCAGTCCTCCCTGTAACAGCACGGATCATAGCGTTTATTTTAGTTTAATCGACATTACGCCTTGAACAAGGGGAATAGCTCAGTGGTGTAGCATTCGACTGCAGATTAAGAAGTCTTTGGTTTCATACCTGAGTTCCCCCTGTAGTAGTACGATTCATTCCGTTTATTTTAGTTAAATCGACATTACGATTATGAACAATTAGGAATAGCTCAGTGGTAGAGTATGCGACTGCAGATCGAGAGGTCCTTGGTTCAAACCCCAGTTCTCCCTGTAACAGCACGGATCATTTCGTTTATTTTAGTTAAATCGACATTCCGCCTTGAACAAGGGGGAATAGCTCAGTGGTAGAGCATTCGACTGCAGATCGAGAGGTCCTTGGTTCAAACCCGAGTTCTCCCTGTAACAGCACGGATCATTCCGTTTATTTTAGTTAAAACGACATTACGGTCTTTAACAAGGGGGAATAGCTTAGTGGTAGAGCATTCGATTGCAGATCGAGAGGTCCTTGGTTCAAACCCGAGTTCTCATTGTAACAGCACGGATCATTTCGTTTATTTTAGTTAAATCGACATTCCGCCTTGAACAAGGGGGAATAGCTCAGTGGTAGAGCATTCGACTGCAGATCGAGAGGTCCTTGGTTCAAACCCGTGTTCTCCCTGTAACAGCACGAATCATTCCGTTTATTTTAGATAAAACGACAATACGGTCCTGAACAAGGGGAATAGCACAGTGGTAGAGTATGCGACTGCAGATCGAGAGGTCCTTGGTTCAAACCCCAGTTCTCCCTGTAAAAGCACGAAACATTCCGTTTATTTTAGTTAAAACGACAATACGGTCCTGAACAAGTGGGAATAGCTCAGTGGTAGAGCATTCGACGGCAGATCGAGAGGTCCTTGGTTCAAACCCGAGTTCTCCCTGTAACAGCACGGATCATTTCGTTTATTTTAGTTAAATCGACATTACGGCTATGAACAAAGGGGAATAGCTCAGTGGTAGAGCATTCGACTGCAGATCGAGAGGTCCTGGGTTCAAACCCGAGTTCTTCCTGTAACAGCACGAATCATTCCGTTTATTTTAGTTAAAACGACAATACGGTCCTGAACAAGGGGAATAGCTCAGTGGTAGAGTATGCGACTGCAGATCGAGAGGTCCTTGATTCAAACCCCAGTTCTCCCTGTAACAGCACGGATCATTTCGTTTATTTTAGTTAAATCGACATTCCGCCTTGAACAAGGGGGAATAGCTCAGTGGTAGAGCATTCGACTGATGATCGAGAGGTCCTTGGTTCAAACCCGTGTTCTCCCTGTAACAGCACGAATCATTCCGTTTATTTTAGTTAAAACGACAATACGGTCCTGAACAAGGGGAATAGCTCAGTGGTAGAGTATGCGACTGCAGATCGAGAGGTCCTTGGTTCAAACCCGAGTTCTCATTGTAACAGCACGGATCATTGCGTTTATTTTAGTTAAATCGACATTACGGCTATGAACAAAGGGGAATAGCTCAGTGGTAGAGCATTCGACTGCAGATCGAGAGGTCCTTGGTTCAAACCCCAGTTCTCCCTGTAACAGCACGAATCATTTCGTTTATTTTAGTTAAATCGACATTCCGCCTTGAACAAGGGGGAATAGCTCAGTGGTAGAGCATTCGACTGCAGATCGAGAGGTCCTTGGTTCAAACCCGAGTTCTCCTTGTAACAGCACGGATCATTGCGTTTATTTTAGTTAAATCGACATTACGGCTATGAACAAGGGGGAATAGCTCAGTGGTAGAGTATGCGACTGCAGATCGAGAGGTCCTTGGTTCAAACCCCAGTCCTCCCTGTAACAGCACGGATCATAGCGTTTATTTTAGTTTAATCGACATTGCGCCTTGAACAAGGGGAATAGCTCAGTGGTGTAGCATTCGACTGCATATTAAGAAGTCTTTGGTTTCATACCTGAGTTCCCCCTGTAGTAGTACGATTCATTCCGTTTATTTTAGTTAAATCGACATTACGATTATGAACAATTAGGAATAGCTCAGTGGTAGAGTATGCGACTGCAGATCGAGAGGTCCTTGGTTCAAACCCCAGTTCTCCCTGTAACAGCACGGATCATTTGGTTTATTTTAGTTAAATCGACATTACGGCCTTGAACAAGTGGGAATAGCTCAGTGGTAGAGTATGCGACTGCAGATCGAGAGGTCCTTGGTTCAAACCCGAGTTCTCCCTGTAACAGCACGGATCATTCCGTTTATTTTAGTTAAAACGATAATACGGTCCTGAACAAGGGGGAATAGCTCAGTGGAAGAGTATGCGACTGCAGATCGAGAGGTCCTTGGTTCAAACCCCAGTTCTCCCTGTAACAGCACGGATCATTTCGTTTATTTTAGTTAAATCGACATTCCGCCTTGAACAAGGGGGAATAGCTCAGTGGTAGAGCATTCGACTGCAGATCGAGAGGTCCTTGGTTCAAACCCGAGTTCTCCCTGTAACAGCACGAAACATTCCGTTTATTTTAGTTAAAACGACAATACGGTCCTGAACAAGGGGAATAGCTCAGTGGTAGAGTATGCGACTGCAGATCGAGAGGTCCTTGGTTCAAACCCCAGTTCTCCCTGTAACAGCACGGATCATTTCGTTTATTTTAGTTAAATCGACATTACGGCCTTGAACAAGGGGGAATAGCTTAGTGGTAGAGCATTCGACTGCAGATCGAGAGATCCTTGGTTCAAACCCGAGTTCTCATTGTAACAGCACGGATCATTGCGTTTATTTTAGTTAAATCGACATTCCGCCTTGAACAGGGGGGAATAGCTCAGTGGTGTAGCATTCGACTGCAGATTAAGAAGTCCTTGGTTCAAACCTGAGTTCCCCCTGTAGTAGTACGATTCATTCCGTTTATTATAGTTAAATCGACATTACCATTATGAACAAGTAGGAATAGCTCAGTGGTAGAGTATGCGACTGCAGATCGAGAGGTCCTTGGTTCCAAACCCAGTTCTCCCTGTAACAACACGGATCATTAGGTTTATTTTAGTTAAATCGACATTCCGCCTTGAACAAGGGGGAATAGCTCAGTGGTAGAGCATTCGACTGCAGATCGAGAGGTCCTTGGTTCAAACCCGAGTTCCCCCTGTAGTAACACGAATCATTCCGTTTATTTTAGTTAAATAGACATTACGATTATGAACAAGTGGGAATAGCTCAGTGGTAGAGCATTCGACGGCAGATCGAGAGGTCCTTGGTTCAAACCCGAGTTCTCCCTGTAACAGCACGGATCATTCCGTTAATTTTAGTTAAAACGACATTACGGTCTTTAACAAGGGGGAATAGCTTAGTGGTAGAGCATTCGATTGCAGATCGAGAGGTCCTGGGTTCAAACCCAAGTTCTCCCTGTAACAGCACGAATCATTCCGTTTATTTTAGTTAAAACGACAATACGGTCCTGAACAAGGGGAATAGCTCAGTGGTAGAGTATGCGACTGCAGATCGAGAGGTCCTTGGTTCAAACCCCAGTTCTCCCTGTAACAGCACGGATCATTTCGTTTATTTTAGTTAAATCGACATTCCGCCTTGAACAAGGGGGAATAGCTCAGTGGTAGAGCATTCGACTGCAGATCGAGAGGTCCTTGGTTCAAACCCGTGTTCTCCCTGTAACAGCACGAATCATTCCGTTTATTTTAGTTAAAACGACAATACGGTCCTGAACAAGGGGAATAGCTCAGTGGTAGAGTATGCGACTGCAGATCGAGAGGTCCTTGGTTCAAACCCCAGTTCTCCCTGTAACAGCACGGATAATTTCGTTTATTTTAGTTAAATCGACATTCCGCCTTGAACAAGGGGTAATAGCTCAGTGGTGTAGCATTCGACTGCAGATTAAGAAGTCCTTGGTTCAAACCTGAGTTCCCCCTGTAGTAGTACTATTAATTCCGTTTATTATAGTTAAATCGACATTACGATTATGAACAAGTAGGAAAAGCTCAGTGGTAGAGTATGCGACTGCAGATCGAGAGGTCCTTGGTTCAAACCCCAGTTCTCCCTGTAACAACACGGATCATTTGGTTTATTTTAGTTAAATCGACATTCCGCCTTGAACAAGGGGAAATAACTCAGTGGTGTCGCATTCGACTGCAGATTAAGAAGTCCTTGGTTCAAACCTGAGTTCCCCCTGTAGTAGTACGATTCATTCCGTTTATTTTAGTTCAATCGACATTACGATTAAGAACAAGTAGGAATAGCTCAGTGGTAGAGTATGCGATTGCAGATCGAGAGGTCCTTGGTTCAAACCCCAGTTCTCCCTGTAACAGCGCGGATCATTTGGTTTATTTTAGTTAAATCGACATTACGGCCTTGAACAAGAGGGAATAGCTCAGTGGTAGAACATTCGATTGCAGATCGAGAGGTCCTTGGTTCAAACCCGAGTTCTCACTGTAACAGCACGAATCATTTCGTTTATTTTAGTTAAATCGACATTCCGCCTTGAACAAGGGGGAATAGCTCAGTGGTAGAGCATTCGACTGCAGATCGAGAGGTCCTTGGTTCAAACCCGAGTTCTCCCTGTAACAGCACGGATCATAGCGTTTATTTTAGTTTAATCGACATTACGCCTTGAACAAGGGGGAATAGCTCAGTGGTGTAGCATTTGACTGCAGATTAAGAAGTCCTTGGTTTCATACCTGAGTTCCCCTTGTAGTAGTATGATTCATTCCGTTTATTTTAGTTAAATCGACATTACGATTATGAACAAGTAGGAATAGCTCAGTGGTAGAGAATTCGACGGCAGATCGAGAGGTGCTTGGTTCAAACCCGAGTTTTCCCTGTAACAGCACAGATCATTCCGTTTATTTTAGTTAAATCGACATTACGGCCTTGAACAAGGGGGAATAGCTCAGTGGTAGAGCATTCGATTGCAGATCGAGAGTTCCTTGCTTCAAACCCGAGTTCTTACTGTAACAGCACGGATCATTGCGTTTATTTTAGTTAAATCGACATTACGGCCTTGAACAAGGGGGAATAGCTCAGTTGTAGAGCATTCGACTGCAGATTGAGAAGTCCTTGGTTCAAACCCGAGTTCCCCCTGTAGTAACACGAATCATTCCGTTTATTTTAGTTAAATAGACATTACGATTATGAACAAGTGGGAATAGCTCAGTGGTAGAGCATTCGACGGCAGATCGAGAGGTCCTTGGTTCAAACCCGAGTTCTCCCTGTAACAGCACCGATCATTCCGTTTATTTTAGTTAAAACGACATTACGGTCTTTAACAAGGGGGAATAGCTTAGTGGTAGAGCATTCGACTGCAGATCGAGAGGTCCTTGGTCAAACCTGATTTCCCCCTGTAACAGCACGGATCATTCCGTTTATTTTACTTAAAACGACATTACGGTCTTGAACAAGGGGGAATAGCTCAGTGGTAGAGCATGCGACTGCAGATCGAGAGGTCCTTGGTTTAAACCCGAGTTCTCCCTGTAACAGCACGGATCATTTCGTTTATTTTAGTTAAATCGACATTACAGCTATAAACAAGGGGAAATAGCTCAGTGGTAGAGCGTTCGACTGCAGATCGAGAGGTCCGTGGTTCAAACCCGAGTTTTCCCTGTAATAGCACGGATCATTGCGTTTATTTTAGTTAAATCGACATTACGGCCTTGAAGTAAGGGGAGTAGCTGAGTGGTAGAGCATTCGACTGCAGATCGAGAGGTCCTTGGTTCAAACCCCAGTCCTCCCTGTAACAGCACGGATCATAGCGTTTATTTTAGTTTAATCGACATTACGCCTTGAACAAGGGGAATAGCTCAGTGGTGTAGCATTCGACTGCAGATTAAGAAGTCCTTGGTTTCATACCTGAGTTCCCCCTGTAGTAGTACGATTCATTCCGTTTATTTTAGTTAAATCGACATTACGATTATGAACAAGTAGGAATAGCTCAGTGGTAGAGAATTCGACGGCAGATCGAGAGGTGCTTGGTTCAAACCCGAGTTTTCCCTGCAACAGCACAGATCATTCCGTTTATTTTAGTTAAATCGACATTACGGCCTTGAACAAGGGGGAATAGCTCAGTGGTAGAGCATTCGATTGCAGATCGAGAGGTCCTTGCTTCAAACCCGAGTTCTTACTGTAACAGCACGGATCATTTCGTTTATTTTAGTTAAATCGACATTACAGCTATAAACAAGGGGGAATAGCTCAGTGGTAGAGCGTTCGACTGCAGATCGAGAGGTCCGTGGTTCAAACCCGTGTTCTCCCTGTAATAGCACGGATCATTGCGTTTATTTTAGTTAAATCGACATTACGGCCTTGAAGTAAGGGGAGTAGCTGAGTGGTAGAGCATTCGACTGCAGATCGAGAGGTCCTTGGTTCAAACCCCAGTCCTCCCTGTAACAGCACGGATCATAGCGTCTATTTTAGTTTAATCGACATTACGCCTTGAACAAGGGGAATAGCTCAGTGGTGTAGCATTCGACTGCAGATTAAGAAGTCCTTGGTTTCATACCTGAGTTCCCCCTGTAGTAGTACGATTCATTCCGTTTATTTTAGTTAAATCGACATTACGATTATGAACAAGTAGGAATAGCTCAGTGGTAGAGAATTCGACGGCAGATCGAGAGGTGCTTGGTTCAAACCCGAGTTTTCCCTGTAACAGCACAGATCATTCCGTTTATTTTGGTTAAATCGACATTACGGCCTTGAACAAGGGGGAATAGCTCAGTTGTAGAGCATTCGACTGCAGATTGAGAAGTCCTTGGTTCAAACCCGAGTTCCCCCTGTAGTAACACGAATCATTCCGTTTATTTTAGTTAAATAGACATTACGATTATGAACAAGTGGGAATAGCTCAGTGGTAGAGCATTCGACGGCAGATCGAGAGGTCCTTGGTTCAAACCCGAGTCCTCCCTGTAACAGCACGGATCATTCCGTTTATTTTAGTTAAAACGACATTACGGTCTTTAACAAGGGGGAATAGCTTAGTGGTAGAGCATTCGACTGCAGATCGAGAGGTCCTTGGTCAAACCTGATTTCCCCCTGTAACAGCACGGATCATTCCGTTTATTTTACTTAAATCGACATTACAGCTATAAACAAGGGGGAATAGCTCAGTGGTAGAGCGTTCGACTGCAGATCGAGAGGTCCGTGGTTCAAACCCGAGTTTTCCCTGTAATAGCACGGATCATTGCGTTTATTTTAGTTAAATCGACATTACGGCCTTGAAGTAAGGGGAGTAGCTGAGTGGTAGAGCATTCGACTGCAGATCGAAAGGTCCATGGACCAAATCCGAGTTTTCCCTGTAATAGCACGGATCATTGCGTTTATTTTAGTTAAATCGACATTACGCCTTGAACAAGGGGGAATAGCTCAGTGGTGTAGCATTCGACTGCAGATTGAGAAGTCCTTGGTTCAAACCTGAATTCCCCCTGTAGTAGTACGAATCATTCCGTTTATTTTAGTTAAATCGACATTACGATTATGGACAAGTAGGAATAGGTCAGTGGTAGAGAATTCGACGGCAGATCGAGAGGTGCTTGGTTCAAACCCGAGTTCTCCCTGTAACAGCACGGATCAATCCGTTTATTTTAGTTAAATCGACATAACGGTTATGAACAAGGTGGAATAGCTCAATGGTAGAGCATTCGACTGCAGATCGAGAGGTCCTTGGTTCAAACCCGAGTTCTCACTGTAACAGCACGGATCATTGCGTTTATTTTAGTTAAATCGACATTACGGCTATGAACAAGGGGGAATAGCTCAGTGGTGTAGCATTCGACTGGAGATTGAGAGGTCCTTGGTTCAAACCTGAGTTCCCCCTGTAGTAGTACGAATCATTCCGTTTATTTTAGTTAAATCGACATTACGATAATGAACAAGTAGGAATAGCTCAGTGGTAGAGAATTCGACGGCAGATCGAGAGGTGCTTGGTTCAAACCCGAGTTTTCCCTGCAACAGCACAGATCATTCCGTTTATTTTAGTTAAATCGACATTACGGCCTTGAACAAGGGGGAATAGCTCAGTGGTAGAGCATTCGATTGCAGATCGAGAGGTCCTTGCTTCAAACCCGAGTTCTTACTGTAACAGCACGGATCATTTCGTTTATTTTAGTTAAATCGACATTACAGCTATAAACAAGGGGAATAGCTCAGTGGTAGAGCGTTCGACTGCAGATCGAGAGGTCCGTAGTTCAAACCCGAGTTCTCCCTGTAATAGCACGGATCATTGCGTTTATTTTAGTTAAATCGACATTACGGCCTTGAAGTAAGGGGAGTAGCTGAGTGGTAGAGCATTCGACTGCAGATCGAGAGGTCCTTGGTTCAAACCCCAGTCCTCCCTGTAACAGCACGGATCATAGCGTTTATTTTAGTTTAATCGACATTACGCCTTGAACAAGGGGAATAGCTCAGTGGTGTAGCATTCGACTGCAGATTAAGAAATCCTTGGTTTCATACCTGAGTTCCCCCTGTAGTAGTACGATTCATTCCGTTTATTTTAGTTAAATCGACATTACGATTATGAACAAGTAGGAATAGCTCAGTGGTAGAGAATTCGACGGCAGATCGAGAGGTGCTTGGTTCAAACCCGAGTTTTCCCTGCAACAGCACAGATCATTCCGTTTATTTTAGTTAAATCGACATTACGGCCTTGAACAAGGGGGAATAGCTCAGTGGTAGAGCATTCGATTGCAGATCGAGAGGTCCTTGCTTCAAACCCGAGTTCTTACTGTAACAGCACGGATCATTTCGTTTATTTTAGTTAAATCGACATTACAGCTATAAACAAGGGGGAATAGCTCAGTGGTAGAGCGTTCGACTGCAGATCGAGAGGTCCGTGGTTCAAACCCGAGTTCTCCCTGTAATAGCACGGATCATTGCGTTTATTTTAGTTAAATCGACATTACGGCCTTGAAGTAAGGGGAGTAGCTGAGTGGTAGAGCATTCGACTGCAGATCGAGAGGTCCTTGGTTCAAACCCCAGTCCTCCCTGTAACAGCACGGATCATAGCGTTTATTTTAGTTTAATCGACATTACGCCTTGAACAAGGGGAATAGCTCAGTGGTGTAGCATTCGACTGCAGATTAAGAAGTCCTTGGTTTCATACCTGAGTTCCCCCTGTAGTAGTACGATTCATTCCGTTTATTTTAGTTAAATCGACATTACGATTATGAACAAGTAGGAATAGCTCAGTGGTAGAGAATTCGACGGCAGATCGAGAGGTGCTTGGTTCAAACCCGAGTTTTCCCTGTAACAGCACAGATCATTCCGTTTATTTTGGTTAAATCGACATTACGGCCTTGAACAAGGGGGAATAGCTCAGTTGTAGAGCATTCGACTGCAGATTGAGAAGTCCTTGGTTCAAACCCGAGTTCCCCCTGTAGTAGTACGAATCATTCCGTTTATTTTAGTTAAATCGACATTACGATTATGGACAAGTAGGAATAGGTCAGTGGTAGAGAATTCGACGGCAGATCGAGAGGTGCTTGGTTCAAACCCGAGTTCTCCCTGTAACAGCACGGATCAATCCGTTTATTTTAGTTAAATCGACATAACGGTTATGAACAAGGTGGAATAGCTCAATGGTAGAGCATTCGACTGCAGATCGAGAGGTCCTTGGTTCAAACCCGAGTTCTCACTGTAACAGCACGGATCATTGCGTTTATTTTAGTTAAATCGACATTACGGCTATGAACAAGGGGGAATAGCTCAGTGGTGTAGCATTCGACTGCAGATTGAGAAGTCCTTGGTTCAAACCTGAGTTCCCCCTGTAGTAGTACGAATCATTCCGTTTATTTTAGTTAAATCGACATTACGATAATGAACAAGTAGGAATAGCTCAGTGGTAGAGAATTCGACGGCAGATCGAGAGGTGCTTGGTTCAAACCCGAGTTTTCCCTGCAACAGCACAGATCATTCCGTTTATTTTAGTTAAATCGACATTACGGCCTTGAACAAGGGGGAATAGCTCAGTGGTAGAGCATTCGATTGCAGATCGAGAGGTCCTTGCTTCAAACCCGAGTTCTTACTGTAACAGCACGGATCATTTCGTTTATTTTAGTTAAATCGACATTACAGCTATAAACAAGGGGGAATAGCTCAGTGGTAGAGCGTTCGACTGCAGATCGAGAGGTCCGTAGTTCAAACCCGAGTTCTCCCTGTAATAGCACGGATCATTGCGTTTATTTTAGTTAAATCGACATTACGGCCTTGAAGTAAGGGGAGTAGCTGAGTGGTAGAGCATTCGACTGCAGATCGAGAGGTCCTTGGTTCAAACCCCAGTCCTCCCTGTAACAGCACGGATCATAGCGTTTATTTTAGTTTAATCGACATTACGCCTTGAACAAGGGGAATAGCTCAGTGGTGTAGCATTCGACTGCAGATTAAGAAGTCCTTGGTTTCATACCTGAGTTCCCCCTGTAGTAGTACGATTCATTCCGTTTATTTTAGTTAAATCGACATTACGATTATGAACAAGTAGGAATAGCTCAGTGGTAGAGAATTCGACGGCAGATCGAGAGGTGCTTGGTTCAAACCCGAGTTTTCCCTGCAACAGCACAGATCATTCCGTTTATTTTAGTTAAATCGACATTACGGCCTTGAACAAGGGGGAATAGCTCAGTGGTAGAGCATTCGATTGCAGATCGAGAGGTCCTTGCTTCAAACCCGAGTTCTTACTGTAACAGCACGGATCATTTCGTTTATTTTAGTTAAATCGACATTACAGCTATAAACAAGGGGGAATAGCTCAGTGGTAGAGCGTTCGACTGCAGATCGAGAGGTCCGTGGTTCAAACCCGAGTTCTCCCTGTAATAGCACGGATCATTGCGTTTATTTTAGTTAAATCGACATTACGGCCTTGAAGTAAGGGGAGTAGCTGAGTGGTAGAGCATTCGACTGCAGATCGAGAGGTCCTTGGTTCAAACCCCAGTCCTCCCTGTAACAGCACGGATCATAGCGTTTATTTTAGTTTAATCGACATTACGCCTTGAACAAGGGGAATAGCTCAGTGGTGTAGCATTCGACTGCAGATTAAGAAGTCCTTGGTTTCATACCTGAGTTCCCCCTGTAGTAGTACGATTCATTCCGTTTATTTTAGTTAAATCGACATTACGATTATGAACAAGTAGGAATAGCTCAGTGGTAGAGAATTCGACGGCAGATCGAGAGGTGCTTGGTTCAAACCCGAGTTTTCCCTGTAACAGCACAGATCATTCCGTTTATTTTGGTTAAATCGACATTACGGCCTTGAACAAGGGGGAATAGCTCAGTTGTAGAGCATTCGACTGCAGATTGAGAAGTCCTTGGTTCAAACCCGAGTTCCCCCTGTAGTAGTACGAATCATTCCGTTTATTTTAGTTAAATCGACATTACGATTATGGACAAGTAGGAATAGGTCAGTGGTAGAGAATTCGACGGCAGATCGAGAGGTGCTTGGTTCAAACCCGAGTTCTCCCTGTAACAGCACGGATCAATCCGTTTATTTTAGTTAAATCGACATAACGGTTATGAACAAGGTGGAATAGCTCAATGGTAGAGCATTCGACTGCAGATCGAGAGGTCCTTGGTTCAAACCCGAGTTCTCACTGTAACAGCACGGATCATTGCGTTTATTTTAGTTAAATCGACATTACGGCTATGAACAAGGGGGAATAGCTCAGTGGTGTAGCATTCGACTGCAGATTGAGAAGTCCTTGGTTCAAACCTGAGTTCCCCCTGTAGTAGTACGAATCATTCCGTTTATTTTAGTTAAATCGACATTACGATAATGAACAAGTAGGAATAGCTCAGTGGTAGAGAATTCGACGGCAGATCGAGAGGTGCTTGGTTCAAACCCGAGTTTTCCCTGCAACAGCACAGATCATTCCGTTTATTTTAGTTAAATCGACATTACGGCCTTGAACAAGGGGGAATAGCTCAGTGGTAGAGCATTCGATTGCAGATCGAGAGGTCCTTGCTTCAAACCCGAGTTCTTACTGTAACAGCACGGATCATTTCGTTTATTTTAGTTAAATCGACATTACAGCTATAAACAAGGGGGAATAGCTCAGTGGTAGAGCGTTCGACTGCAGATCGAGAGGTCCGTAGTTCAAACCCGAGTTCTCCCTGTAATAGCACGGATCATTGCGTTTATTTTAGTTAAATCGACATTACGGCCTTGAAGTAAGGGGAGTAGCTGAGTGGTAGAGCATTCGACTGCAGATCGAGAGGTCCTTGGTTCAAACCCCAGTCCTCCCTGTAACAGCACGGATCATAGCGTTTATTTTAGTTTAATCGACATTACGCCTTGAACAAGGGGAATAGCTCAGTGGTGTAGCATTCGACTGCAGATTAAGAAGTACTTGGTTTCATACCTGAGTTCCCCCTGTAGTAGTACGATTCATTCCGTTTATTTTAGTTAAATCGACATTACGATTATGAACAAGTAGGAATAGCTCAGTGGTAGAGAATTCGACGGCAGATCGAGAGGTGCTTGGTTCAAACCCGAGTTTTCCCTGCAACAGCACAGATCATTCCGTTTATTTTAGTTAAATCGACATTACGGCCTTGAACAAGGGGGAATAGCTCAGTGGTAGAGCATTCGATTGCAGATCGAGAGGTCCTTGCTTCAAACCCGAGTTCTTACTGTAACAGCACGGATCATTTCGTTTATTTTAGTTAAATCGACATTACAGCTATAAACAAGGGGGAATAGCTCAGTGGTAGAGCGTTCGACTGCAGATCGAGAGGTCCGTGGTTCAAACCCGAGTTCTCCCTGTAATAGCACGGATCATTGCGTTTATTTTAGTTAAATCGACATTACGGCCTTGAAGTAAGGGGAGTAGCTGAGTGGTAGAGCATTCGACTGCAGATCGAGAGGTCCTTGGTTCAAACCCCAGTCCTCCCTGTAACAGCACGGATCATAGCGTTTATTTTAGTTTAATCGACATTACGCCTTGAACAAGGGGAATAGCTCAGTGGTGTAGCATTCGACTGCAGATTAAGAAGTCCTTGGTTTCATACCTGAGTTCCCCCTGTAGTAGTACGATTCATTCCGTTTATTTTAGTTAAATCGACATTACGATTATGAACAAGTAGGAATAGCTCAGTGGTAGAGAATTCGACGGCAGATCGAGAGGTGCTTGGTTCAAACCCGAGTTTTCCCTGTAACAGCACAGATCATTCCGTTTATTTTGGTTAAATCGACATTACGGCCTTGAACAAGGGGGAATAGCTCAGTTGTAGAGCATTCGACTGCAGATTGAGAAGTCCTTGGTTCAAACCCGAGTTCCCCCTGTAGTAACACGAATCATTCCGTTTATTTTAGTTAAATAGACATTACGATTATGAACAAGTGGGAATAGCTCAGTGGTAGAGCATTCGACGGCAGATCGAGAGGTCCTTGGTTCAAACCCGAGTCCTCCCTGTAACAGCACGGATCATTCCGTTTATTTTAGTTAAAACGACATTACGGTCTTTAACAAGGGGGAATAGCTTAGTGGTAGAGCATTCGACTGCAGATCGAGAGGTCCTTGGTCAAACCTGATTTCCCCCTGTAACAGCACGGATCATTCCGTTTATTTTACTTAAAACGACATTACGGTCTTGAACAAGGGGGAATAGCTCAGTGGTAGAGCATGCGACTGAAGATCGAGAGGTCCTTGGTTTAAACCCGAGTTCTCCCTGTAACAGCACGGATCATTTCGTTTATTTTAGTTTAATCGACATTACAGCTATAAACAAGGGGGAATAGCTCAGTGGTAGAGCGTTCGACTGCAGATCGAGAGGTCCGTGGTTCAAACCCGAGTTTTCCCTGTAATAGCACGGATCATTGCGTTTATTTTAGTTAAATCGACATTACGGCCTTGAAGTAAGGGGAGTAGCTGAGTGGTAGAGCATTCGACTGCAGATCGAAAGGTCCATGGATCAAACCCGAGTTTTCCCTGTAATAGCACGGATCATTGCGTTTATTTTAGTTAAATCGACATTACGCCTTGAACAAGGGGGAATAGCTCAGTGGTGTAGCATTCGACTGCAGATTGAGAAGTCCTTGGTTCAAACCTGAATTCCCCCTGTAGTAGTACGAATCATTCCGTTTATTTTAGTTAAATCGACATTACGATTATGGACAAGTAGGAATAGGTCAGTGGTAGAGAATTCGACGGCAGATCGAGAGGTGCTTGGTTCAAACCCGAGTTTTCCCTGTAACAGCACAGATCATTCCGTTTATTTTGGTTAAATCGACATTACGGCCTTGAACAAGGGGGAATAGCTCAGTTGTAGAGCATTCGACTGCAGATTGAGAAGTCCTTGGTTCAAACCCGAGTTCCCCCTGTAGTAGTACGAATCATTCCGTTTATTTTAGTTAAATCGACATTACGATTATGGACAAGTAGGAATAGGTCAGTGGTAGAGAATTCGACGGCAGATCGAGAGGTGCTTGGTTCAAACCCGAGTTCTCCCTGTAACAGCACGGATCAATCCGTTTATTTTAGTTAAATCGACATAACGGTTATGAACAAGGTGGAATAGCTCAATGGTAGAGCATTCGACTGCAGATCGAGAGGTCCTTGGTTCAAACCCGAGTTCTCACTGTAACAGCACGGATCATTGCGTTTATTTTAGTTAAATCGACATTACGGCTATGAACAAGGGGGAATAGCTCAGTGGTGTAGCATTCGACTGCAGATTGAGAAGTCCTTGGTTCAAACCTGAGTTCCCCCTGTAGTAGTACGAATCATTCCGTTTATTTTAGTTAAATCGACATTACGATAATGAACAAGTAGGAATAGCTCAGTGGTAGAGAATTCGACGGCAGATCGAGAGGTGCTTGGTTCAAACCCGAGTTTTCCCTGCAACAGCACAGATCATTCCGTTTATTTTAGTTAAATCGACATTACGGCCTTGAACAAGGGGGAATAGCTCAGTGGTAGAGCATTCGATTGCAGATCGAGAGGTCCTTGCTTCAAACCCGAGTTCTTACTGTAACAGCACGGATCATTTCGTTTATTTTAGTTAAATCGACATTACAGCTATAAACAAGGGGGAATAGCTCAGTGGTAGAGCGTTCGACTGCAGATCGAGAGGTCCGTAGTTCAAACCCGAGTTCTCCCTGTAATAGCACGGATCATTGCGTTTATTTTAGTTAAATCGACATTACGGCCTTGAAGTAAGGGGAGTAGCTGAGTGGTAGAGCATTCGACTGCAGATCGAGAGGTCCTTGGTTCAAACCCCAGTCCTCCCTGTAACAGCACGGATCATAGCGTTTATTTTAGTTTAATCGACATTACGCCTTGAACAAGGGGAATAGCTCAGTGGTGTAGCATTCGACTGCAGATTAAGAAGTACTTGGTTTCATACCTGAGTTCCCCCTGTAGTAGTACGATTCATTCCGTTTATTTTAGTTAAATCGACATTACGATTATGAACAAGTAGGAATAGCTCAGTGGTAGAGAATTCGACGGCAGATCGAGAGGTGCTTGGTTCAAACCCGAGTTTTCCCTGCAACAGCACAGATCATTCCGTTTATTTTAGTTAAATCGACATTACGGCCTTGAACAAGGGGGAATAGCTCAGTGGTAGAGCATTCGATTGCAGATCGAGAGGTCCTTGCTTCAAACCCGAGTTCTTACTGTAACAGCACGGATCATTTCGTTTATTTTAGTTAAATCGACATTACAGCTATAAACAAGGGGGAATAGCTCAGTGGTAGAGCGTTCGACTGCAGATCGAGAGGTCCGTGGTTCAAACCCGAGTTCTCCCTGTAATAGCACGGATCATTGCGTTTATTTTAGTTAAATCGACATTACGGCCTTGAAGTAAGGGGAGTAGCTGAGTGGTAGAGCATTCGACTGCAGATCGAGAGGTCCTTGGTTCAAACCCCAGTCCTCCCTGTAACAGCACGGATCATAGCGTTTATTTTAGTTTAATCGACATTACGCCTTGAACAAGGGGAATAGCTCAGTGGTGTAGCATTCGACTGCAGATTAAGAAGTCCTTGGTTTCATACCTGAGTTCCCCCTGTAGTAGTACGATTCATTCCGTTTATTTTAGTTAAATCGACATTACGATTATGAACAAGTAGGAATAGCTCAGTGGTAGAGAATTCGACGGCAGATCGAGAGGTGCTTGGTTCAAACCCGAGTTTTCCCTGTAACAGCACAGATCATTCCGTTTATTTTGGTTAAATCGACATTACGGCCTTGAACAAGGGGGAATAGCTCAGTTGTAGAGCATTCGACTGCAGATTGAGAAGTCCTTGGTTCAAACCCGAGTTCCCCCTGTAGTAACACGAATCATTCCGTTTATTTTAGTTAAATAGACATTACGATTATGAACAAGTGGGAATAGCTCAGTGGTAGAGCATTCGACGGCAGATCGAGAGGTCCTTGGTTCAAACCCGAGTCCTCCCTGTAACAGCACGGATCATTCCGTTTATTTTAGTTAAAACGACATTACGGTCTTTAACAAGGGGGAATAGCTTAGTGGTAGAGCATTCGACTGCAGATCGAGAGGTCCTTGGTCAAACCTGATTTCCCCCTGTAACAGCACGGATCATTCCGTTTATTTTACTTAAAACGACATTACGGTCTTGAACAAGGGGGAATAGCTCAGTGGTAGAGCATGCGACTGAAGATCGAGAGGTCCTTGGTTTAAACCCGAGTTCTCCCTGTAACAGCACGGATCATTTCGTTTATTTTAGTTTAATCGACATTACAGCTATAAACAAGGGGGAATAGCTCAGTGGTAGAGCGTTCGACTGCAGATCGAGAGGTCCGTGGTTCAAACCCGAGTTTTCCCTGTAATAGCACGGATCATTGCGTTTATTTTAGTTAAATCGGCATTACGGCCTTGAAGTAAGGGGAGTAGCTGAGTGGTAGAGCATTCGACTGCAGATCGAAAGGTCCATGGATCAAACCCGAGTTTTCCCTGTAATAGCACGGATCATTGCGTTTATTTTAGTTAAATCGACATTACGCCTTGAACAAGGGGGAATAGCTCAGTGGTGTAGCATTCGACTGCAGATTGAGAAGTCCTTGGTTCAAACCTGAATTCCCCCTGTAGTAGTACGAATCATTCCGTTTATTTTAGTTAAATCGACATTACGATTATGGACAAGTAGGAATAGGTCAGTGGTAGAGAATTCGACGGCAGATCGAGAGGTGCTTGGTTCAAACCCGAGTTCTCCCTGTAACAGCACGGATCAATCCGTTTATTTTAGTTAAATCGACATAACGGTTATGAACAAGTGGAATAGCTCAATGGTAGAGCATTCGACTGCAGATCGAGAGGTCCTTGGTTCAAACCCGAGTTCTCACTGTAACAGCACGGATCATTGCGTTTATTTTAGTTAAATCGACATTACGGCTATGAACAAGGGGGAATAGCTCAGTGGTGTAGCATTCGACTGCAGATTGAGAAGTCCTTGGTTCAAACCTGAGTTCCCCCTGTAGTAGTACGAATCATTCCGTTTATTTTAGTTAAATCGACATTACGATAATGAACAAGTAGGAATAGCTCAGTGGTAGAGAATTCGACGGCAGATCGAGAGGTGCTTGGTTCAAACCCGAGTTTTCCCTGCAACAGCACAGATCATTCCGTTTATTTTAGTTAAATCGACATTACGGCCTTGAACAAGGGGGAATAGCTCAGTGGTAGAGCATTCGATTGCAGATCGAGAGGTCCTTGCTTCAAACCCGAGTTCTTACTGTAACAGCACGGATCATTTCGTTTATTTTAGTTAAATCGACATTACAGCTATAAACAAGGGGGAATAGCTCAGTGGTAGAGCGTTCGACTGCAGATCGAGAGGTCCGTGGTTCAAACCCGAGTTCTCCCTGTAATAGCACGGATCATTGCGTTTATTTTAGTTAAATCGACATTACGGCCTTGAAGTAAGGGGAGTAGCTGAGTGGTAGAGCATTCGACTGCAGATCGAGAGGTCCTTGGTGCAAACCCCAGTCCTCCCTGTAACAGCACGGATCATAGCGTTTATTTTAGTTTAATCGACATTACGCCTTGAACAAGGGGAATAGCTCAGTGGTGTAGCATTCGACTGCAGATTAAGAAGTCCTTGGTTTCATACCTGAGTTCCCCCTGTAGTAGTACGATTCATTCCGTTTATTTTAGTTAAATCGACATTACGATTATGAACAAGTAGGAATAGCTCAGTGGTAGAGAATTCGACGGCAGATCGAGAGGTGCTTGGTTCAAACCCGAGTTTTCCCTGTAACAGCACAGATCATTCCGTTTATTTTGGTTAAATCGACATTACGGCCTTGAACAAGGGGGAATAGCTCAGTTGTAGAGCATTCGACTGCAGATTGAGAAGTCCTTGGTTCAAACCCGAGTTCCCCCTGTAGTAACACGAATCATTCCGTTTATTTTAGTTAAATAGACATTACGATTATGAACAAGTGGGAATAGCTCAGTGGTAGAGCATTCGACGGCAGATCGAGAGGTCCTTGGTTCAAACCCGAGTCCTCCCTGTAACAGCACGGATCATTCCGTTTATTTTAGTTAAAACGACATTACGGTCTTTAACAAGGGGGAATAGCTTAGTGGTAGAGCATTCGACTGCAGATCGAGAGGTCCTTGGTCAAACCTGATTTCCCCCTGTAACAGCACGGATCATTCCGTTTATTTTACTTAAAACGACATTACGGTCTTGAACAAGGGGGAATAGCTCAGTGGTAGAGCATGCGACTGCAGATCGAGAGGTCCTTGGTTTAAACCCGAGTTCTCCCTGTAACAGCACGGATCATTTCGTTTATTTTAGTTAAATCGACATTACAGCTATAAACAAGGGGGAATAGCTCAGTGGTAGAGCGTTCGACTGCAGATCGAGAGGTCCGTGGTTCAAACCCGAGTTTTCCCTGTAATAGCACGGATCATTGGGTTTATTTTAGTTAAATCGACATTACGGCCTTGAAGTAAGGGGAGTAGCTGAGTGGTAGAGCATTCGACTGCAGATCGAAAGGTCCATGGATCAAACCCGAGTTTTCCCTGTAATAGCACGGATCATTGCGTTTATTTTAGTTAAATCGACATTACGCTTTGAACAAGGGGGAATAGCTCAGTGGTGTAGCATTCGACTGCAGATTGAGAAGTCCTTGGTTCAAACCTGAGTTCCCCCTGTAGTAGTACGAATCATTCCGTTTATTTTAGTTAAATCGACATTACGATAATGAACAAGTAGGAATAGCTCAGTGGTAGAGAATTTGACGGCAGATCGAGAGGTGCTTGGTTCAAACCCGAGTTCTCCCTGTAACAGCACGGATCATTCCGTTTATTTTAGTTAAATCGACATTACGATAATGAACAAGTAGGAATAGCTCAGTGGTAGAGAATTCGACGGCAGATCGAGAGGTGCTTGGTTAAACCCGAGTTCTCCCTGTTACAGCACGGATCATTTCGTTTATTTTAGTTAAATCGACATTACAGCTACAAACAAGGGGGAATAGCTCAGTGGTAGAGCATTCGACTGCAGATCGAGAGGTCCTTGGTTCAAACCCCAGTTCTCCCTGTAACAGCACGGATCATTCCGTTTATTTTAGTTAAAACGACATTACGGCTATGAACAAGGGGAAATTGCTCAGTGGTGTAGCATTCGACTGCAGATTGAGAAGTCCTTGGTTCAAACCTGAGTTCCCCCTGTAGTAGTACGAATCATTCCCTTTATTTTAGTTAAATCGACATTACGAAAATGAACAAGTAGGAATAGCTCAGCGGTAGAGAATTCGACGGCAGATCGAGAGGTGCTTGGTTAAACCCGAGTTCTCCCTGTAACAGCACGGATCATTCCGTTTATTTTAGTTAAAACGACATTACGGTCTTGAACACGGGGGAATAGCTTAGTGGTAGAGCATGCGACTGCAGATCGAGAGGTCCGTGGTTTAAACCGGAGTTCTCCCTGTTACAGCACGGATCATTTCGTTTATTTTAGTTAAATCGACATTACAGCTACAAACAAGGGGGAATAGCTCAGTGGTAGAGCATTCGACTGCAGATCGAGAGGTCCATGGTTCAAACCCGAGTTTTCCCTGTAATAGCACGGATCAATCCGTTTATTTTAGTTAAATCGACATAACGGTTATGAACAAGGTGGAATAGCTCAATGGTAGAGCATTCGACTGCAGATCGAGAGGTCCTTGGTTCAAACCCGAGTTCTCACTGTAACAGCACGTATCATTCCGTTTATTTTAGTTAAAACGACAATACGGTCCTGAACAAGGGGGAATAGCTTAGTGGTAGAGCATTCGACTGCAGATCGAGAGGTCCTTGGTCAAACCTGATTTCCCCCTGTAACAGCACGGATCATTCCGTTTATTTTACTTAAAACGACATTACGGTCTTGAACAAGGGGGAATAGCTCAGTGGTAGAGCATGCGACTGCAGATCGAGAGGTCCTTGGTTTAAACCCGAGTTCTCCCTGTAACAGCACGGATCATTTCGTTTATTTTAGTTAAATCGACATTACGATAATGAACAAGTAGGAATAGCTCAGTGGTAGAGAATTCGACGGCAGATCGAGAGGTGCTTGGTTAAACCCGAGTTCTCCCTGTTACAGCACGGATCATTTCGTTTATTTTAGTTAAATCGACATTACAGCTACAAACAAGGGGGAATAGCTCAGTGGTAGAGCATTCGACTGCAGATCGAGAGGTCCTTGGTTCAAACCCCAGTTCTCCCTGTAACAGCACGGATCATTCCGTTTATTTTAGTTAAAACGACATTACGGCTATGAACAAGGGGAAATTGCTCAGTGGTGTAGCATTCGACTGCAGATTGAGAAGTCCTTGGTTGAAACCTGAGTTCCCCCTGTAGTAGTACGAATCATTCCCTTTATTTTAGTTAAATCGACATTACGAAAATGAACAAGTAGGAATAGCTCAGCGGTAGAGAATTCGACGGCAGATCGAGAGGTGCTTGGTTAAACCCGAGTTCTCCCTGTAACAGCACGGATCATTCCGTTTATTTTAGTTAAAACGACATTACGGTCTTGAACACGGGGGAATAGCTTAGTGGTAGAGCATGCGACTGCAGATCGAGAGGTCCGTGGTTTAAACCCGAGTTCTCCCTGTTACAGCACGGATCATTTCGTTTATTTTAGTTAAATCGACATTACAGCTACAAACAAGGGGGAATAGCTCAGTGGTAGAGCATTCGACTGCAGATCGAGAGGTCCATGGTTCAAACCCGAGTTTTCCCTGTAATAGCACGGATCAATCCGTTTATTTTAGTTAAATCGACATAACGGTTATGAACAAGGTGGAATAGCTCAATGGTAGAGCATTCGACTGCAGATCGAGAGGTCCTTGGTTCAAACCCGAGTTCTCACTGTAACAGCACGTATCATTCCGTTTATTTTAGTTAAAACGACAATACGGTCCTGAACAAGGGGGAATAGCTTAGTGGTAGAGCATTCGACTGCAGATCGAGAGGTCCTTGGTCAAACCTGATTTCCCCCTGTAACAGCACGGATCATTCCGTTTATTTTACTTAAAACGACATTACGGTCTTGAACAAGGGGGAATAGCTCAGTGGTAGAGCATGCGACTGCAGATCGAGAGGTCCTTGGTTTAAACCCGAGTTCTCCCTGTAACAGCACGGATCATTTCGTTTATTTTAGTTAAATCGACATTACAGCTATAAACAAGGGGGAATAGCTCAGTGGTAGAGCGTTCGACTGCAGATCGAGAGGTCCGTGGTTCAAACCCGAGTTTTCCCTGTAATAGCACGGATCATTGCGTTTATTTTAGTTAAATCGACATTACGGCCTTGAAGTAAGGGGAGTAGCTGAGTGGTAGAGCATTCGACTGCAGATCGAAAGGTCCATGGATCGAACCCGAGTTCTCACTGTAACAGCACGGATCATTGCGTTTATTTTAGTTAAATCGACATTACGGCTATGAACAAGGGGGAATAGCTCAGTGGTGTAGCATTCGACTGCAGATTGAGAAGTCCTTGGTTCAAACCTGAGTTCCCCCTGTAGTAGTACGAATCATTCCGTTTATTTTAGTTAAATCGACATTACGATAATGAACAAGTAGGAATAGCTCAGTGGTAGAGAATTTGACGGCAGATCGAGAGGTGCTTGGTTCAAACCCGAGTTCTCCCTGTAACAGCACGGATCATTCCGTTTATTTTAGTTAAATCGACATTACGATAATGAACAAGTAGGAATAGCTCAGTGGTAGAGAATTCGACGGCAGATCGAGAGGTGCTTGGTTAAACCCGAGTTCTCCCTGTTACAGCACGGATCATTTCGTTTATTTTAGTTAAATCGACATTACAGCTACAAACAAGGGGGAATAGCTCAGTGGTAGAGCATTCGACTGCAGATCGAGAGGTCCTTGGTTCAAACCCCAGTTCTCCCTGTAACAGCACGGATCATTCCGTTTATTTTAGTTAAAACGACATTACGGCTATGAACAAGGGGAAATTGCTCAGTGGTGTAGCATTCGACTGCAGATTGAGAAGTCCTTGGTTCAAACCTGAGTTCCCCCTGTAGTAGTACGAATCATTCCCTTTATTTTAGTTAAATCGACATTACGAAAATGAACAAGTAGGAATAGCTCAGTGGTAGAGAATTCGACGGCAGATCGAGAGGTGCTTGGTTAAACCCGAGTTCTCCCTGTAACAGCACGGATCATTCCGTTTATTTTAGTTAAAACGACATTACGGTCTTGAACACGGGGGAATAGCTTAGTGGTAGAGCATGCGACTGCAGATCGAGAGGTCCGTGGTTTAAACCCGAGTTCTCCCTGTTACAGCACGGATCATTTCGTTTATTTTAGTTAAATCGACATTACAGCTACAAACAAGGGGGAATAGCTCAGTGGTAGAGCATTCGACTGCAGATCGAGAGGTCCATGGTTCAAACCCGAGTTTTCCCTGTAATAGCACGGATCAATCCGTTTATTTTAGTTAAATCGACATAACGGTTATGAACAAGGTGGAATAGCTCAATGGTAGAGCATTCGACTGCAGATCGAGAGGTCCTTGGTTCAAACCCGAGTTCTCACTGTAACAGCACGTATCATTCCGTTTATTTTAGTTAAAACGACAATACGGTCCTGAACAAGGGGGAATAGCTTAGTGGTAGAGCATTCGACTGCAGATCGAGAGGTCCTTGGTCAAACCTGATTTCCCCCTGTAACAGCACGGATCATTCCGTTTATTTTACTTAAAACGACATTACGGTCTTGAACAAGGGGGAATAGCTCAGTGGTAGAGCATGCGACTGCAGATCGAGAGGTCCTTGGTTTAAACCCGAGTTCTCCCTGTAACAGCACGGATCATTTCGTTTATTTTAGTTAAATCGACATTACAGCTATAAACAAGGGGGAATAGCTCAGTGGTAGAGCGTTCGACTGCAGATCGAGAGGTCCGTGGTTCAAACCCGAGTTTTCCCTGTAATAGCACGGATCATTGCGTTTATTTTAGTTAAATCGACATTACGGCCTTGAAGTAAGGGGAGTAGCTGAGTGGTAGAGCATTCGACTGCAGATCGAAAGGTCCATGGATCAAACCCGAGTTTTCCCTGTAATAGCACGGATCATTGCGTTTATTTTAGTTAAATCGACATTACGCTTTGAACAAGGGGGAATAGCTCAGTGGTGTAGCATTCGACTGCAGATTGGGAAGTCCTTGGTTCAAACCTGAATTCCCCCTGTAGTAGTACGAATCATTCCGTTTATTTTAGTTAAATCGACATTACGATTATGGACAAGTAGGAATAGGTCAGTGGTAGAGAATTCGACGGCAGATCGAGAGGTGCTTGGTTCAAACCCGAGTTCTCCCTGTAACAGCACGGATCAATCCGTTTATTTTAGTTAAATCGACATTACAGCTACAAACAAGGGGGAATAGCTCAGTGGTAGAGCATTCGACTGCAGATCGAGAGGTCCTTGGTTCAAACCCCAGTTCTCCCTGTAACAGCACGGATCATTCCGTTTATTTTAGTTAAAACGACATTACGGCTATGAACAAGGGGAAATTGCTCAGTGGTGTAGCATTCGACTGCAGATTGAGAAGTCCTTGGTTCAAACCTGAGTTCCCCCTGTAGTAGTACGAATCATTCCCTTTATTTTAGTTAAATCGACATTACGAAAATGAACAAGTAGGAATAGCTCAGTGGTAGAGAATTCGACGGCAGATCGAGAGGTGCTTGGTTAAACCCGAGTTCTCCCTGTAACAGCACGGATCATTCCGTTTATTTTAGTTAAAACGACATTACGGTCTTGAACACGGGGGAATAGCTTAGTGGTAGAGCATGCGACTGCAGATCGAGAGGTCCGTGGTTTAAACCCGAGTTCTCCCTGTTACAGCACGGATCATTTCGTTTATTTTAGTTAAATCGACATTACAGCTACAAACAAGGGGGAATAGCTCAGTGGTAGAGCATTCGACTGCAGATCGAGAGGTCCATGGTTCAAACCCGAGTTTTCCCTGTAATAGCACGGATCAATCCGTTCATTTTAGTTAAATCGACATAACGGTTATGAACAAGGTGGAATAGCTCAATGGTAGAGCATTCGACTGCAGATCGAGAGGTCCTTGGTTCAAACCCGAGTTCTCACTGTAACAGCACGGATCATTGCGTTTATTTTAGTTAAATCGACATTACGGCTATGAACAAGGGGGAATAGCTCAGTGGTGTAGCATTCGACTGCAGATTGAGAAGTCCTTGGTTCAAACCTGAGTTCCCCCTGTAGTAGTACGAATCATTCCGTTTATTTTAGTTAAATCGACATTACGATAATGAACAAGTAGGAATAGCTCAGTGGTAGAGAATTTGACGGCAGATCGAGAGGTGCTTGGTTCAAACCCGAGTTCTCCCTGTAACAGCACGGATCATTCCGTTTATTTTAGTTAAATCGACATTACGATAATGAACAAGTAGGAATAGCTCAGTGGTAGAGAATTCGACGGCAGATCGAGAGGTGCTTGGTTAAACCCGAGTTCTCCCTGTTACAGCACGGATCATTTCGTTTATTTTAGTTAAATCGACATTACAGCTACAAACAAGGGGGAATAGCTCAGTGGTAGAGCATTCGACTGCAGATCGAGAGGTCCTTGGTTCAAACCCCAGTTCTCCCTGTAACAGCACGGATCATTCCGTTTATTTTAGTTAAAACGACATTACGGCTATGAACAAGGGGAAATTGCTCAGTGGTGTAGCATTCGACTGCAGATTGAGAAGTCCTTGGTTCAAACCTGAGTTCCCCCTGTAGTAGTACGAATCATTCCCTTTATTTTAGTTAAATCGACATTACGAAAATGAACAAGTAGGAATAGCTCAGTGGTAGAGAATTCGACGGCAGATCGAGAGGTGCTTGGTTAAACCCGAGTTCTCCCTGTAACAGCACGGATCATTCCGTTTATTTTAGTTAAAACGACATTACGGTCTTGAACACGGGGGAATAGCTTAGTGGTAGAGCATGCGACTGCAGATCGAGAGGTCCGTGGTTTAAACCCGAGTTCTCCCTGTTACAGCACGGATCATTTCGTTTATTTTAGTTAAATCGACATTACAGCTACAAACAAGGGGGAATAGCTCAGTGGTAGAGCATTCGACTGCAGATCGAGAGGTCCATGGTTCAAACCCGAGTTTTCCCTGTAATAGCACGGATCAATCCGTTTATTTTAGTTAAATCGACATAACGGTTATGAACAAGGTGGAATAGCTCAATGGTAGAGCATTCGACTGCAGATCGAGAGGTCCTTGGTTCAAACCCGAGTTCTCACTGTAACAGCACGTATCATTCCGTTTATTTTAGTTAAAACGACAATACGGTCCTGAACAAGGGGGAATAGCTTAGTGGTAGAGCATTCGACTGCAGATCGAGAGGTCCTTGGTCAAACCTGATTTCCCCCTGTAACAGCACGGATCATTCCGTTTATTTTACTTAAAACGACATTACGGTCTTGAACAAGGGGGAATAGCTCAGTGGTAGAGCATGCGACTGCAGATCGAGAGGTCCTTGGTTTAAACCCGAGTTCTCCCTGTAACAGCACGGATCATTTCGTTTATTTTAGTTAAATCGACATTACAGCTATAAACAAGGGGGAATAGCTCAGTGGTAGAGCGTTCGACTGCAGATCGAGAGGTCCGTGGTTCAAACCCGAGTTTTCCCTGTAATAGCACGGATCATTGCGTTTATTTTAGTTAAATCGACATTACGGCCTTGAAGTAAGGGGAGTAGCTGAGTGGTAGAGCATTCGACTGCAGATCGAAAGGTCCATGGATCAAACCCGAGTTTTCCCTGTAATAGCACGGATCATTGCGTTTATTTTAGTTAAATCGACATTACGCTTTGAACAAGGGGGAATAGCTCAGTGGTGTAGCATTCGACTGCAGATTGAGAAGTCCTTGGTTCAAACCTGAATTCCCCCTGTAGTAGTACGAATCATTCCGTTTATTTTAGTTAAATCGACATTACGATTATGGACAAGTAGGAATAGGTCAGTGGTAGAGAATTCGACGGCAGATCGAGAGGTGCTTGGTTCAAACCCGAGTTCTCCCTGTAACAGCACGGATCAATCCGTTTATTTTAGTTAAATCGACATTACAGCTACAAACAAGGGGGAATAGCTCAGTGGTAGAGCATTCGACTGCAGATCGAGAGGTCCTTGGTTCAAACCCCAGTTCTCCCTGTAACAGCACGGATCATTCCGTTTATTTTAGTTAAAACGACATTACGGCTATGAACAAGGGGAAATTGCTCAGTGGTGTAGCATTCGACTGCAGATTGAGAAGTCCTTGGTTCAAACCTGAGTTCCCCCTGTAGTAGTACGAATCATTCCCTTTATTTTAGTTAAATCGACATTACGAAAATGAACAAGTAGGAATAGCTCAGTGGTAGAGAATTCGACGGCAGATCGAGAGGTGCTTGGTTAAACCCGAGTTCTCCCTGTAACAGCACGGATCATTCCGTTTATTTTAGTTAAAACGACATTACGGTCTTGAACACGGGGGAATAGCTTAGTGGTAGAGCATGCGACTGCAGATCGAGAGGTCCGTGGTTTAAACCCGAGTTCTCCCTGTTACAGCACGGATCATTTCGTTTATTTTAGTTAAATCGACATTACAGCTACAAACAAGGGGGAATAGCTCAGTGGTAGAGCATTCGACTGCAGATCGAGAGGTCCATGGTTCAAACCCGAGTTTTCCCTGTAATAGCACGGATCAATCCGTTTATTTTAGTTAAATCGACATAACGGTTATGAACAAGGTGGAATAGCTCAATGGTAGAGCATTCGACTGCAGATCGAGAGGTCCTTGGTTCAAACCCGAGTTCTCACTGTAACAGCACGTATCATTCCGTTTATTTTAGTTAAAACGACAATACGGTCCTGAACAAGGGGGAATAGCTTAGTGGTAGAGCATTCGACTGCAGATCGAGAGGTCCTTGGTCAAACCTGATTTCCCCCTGTAACAGCACGGATCATTCCGTTTATTTTACTTAAAACGACATTACGGTCTTGAACAAGGGGGAATAGCTCAGTGGTAGAGCATGCGACTGCAGATCGAGAGGTCCTTGGTTTAAACCCGAGTTCTCCCTGTAACAGCACGGATCATTTCGTTTATTTTAGTTAAATCGACATTACAGCTATAAACAAGGGGGAATAGCTCAGTGGTAGAGCGTTCGACTGCAGATCGAGAGGTCCGTGGTTCAAACCCGAGTTTTCCCTGTAATAGCACGGATCATTGCGTTTATTTTAGTTAAATCGACATTACGGCCTTGAAGTAAGGGGAGTAGCTGAGTGGTAGAGCATTCGACTGCAGATCGAAAGGTCCATGGATCAAACCCGAGTTTTCCCTGTAATAGCACGGATCATTGCGTTTATTTTAGTTAAATCGACATTACGCTTTGAACACGGGGGAATAGCTCAGTGGTGTAGCATTCGACTGCAGATTGAGAAGTCCTTGGTTCAAACCTGAATTCCCCCTGTAGTAGTACGAATCATTCCGTTTATTTTAGTTAAATCGACATTACGATTATGGACAAGTAGGAATAGGTCAGTGGTAGAGAATTCGACGGCAGATCGAGAGGTGCTTGGTTAAACCCGAGTTCTCCCTGTTACAGCACGGATCATTTCGTTTATTTTAGTTAAATCGACATTACAGCTACAAACAAGGGGGAATAGCTCAGTGGTAGAGCATTCGACTGCAGATCGAGAGGTCCTTGGTTCAAACCCCAGTTCTCCCTGTAACAGCACGGATCATTCCGTTTATTTTAGTTAAAACGACATTACGGCTATGAACAAGGGGAAATTGCTCAGTGGTGTAGCATTCGACTGCAGATTGAGAAGTCCTTGGTTCAAACCTGAGTTCCCCCTGTAGTAGTACGAATCATTCCCTTTATTTTAGTTAAATCGACATTACGAAAATGAACAAGTAGGAATAGCTCAGTGGTAGAGAATTCGACGGCAGATCGAGAGGTACTTGGTTCAAACCCCAGTCCTCCCTGTAACAGCACGGATCATAGCGTTTATTTTAGTTTAATCGACATTACGCCTTGAACAAGGGGGAATAGCTCAGTGGTGTAGCATTCGACTGCAGATTAAGAAGTCCTTGGTTTCATACCTGAGTTCCCCCTGTAGTAGTACGATTCATTCCGTTTATTTTAGTTAAATCGACATTCCGCCTTGAACAAGGGGGAATAGCTCAGTGGTGTAGCATTCGACTGCAGATTAAGAAGTCCTTGGTTTCATACCTGAGTTCCCCCTGTAGTAGTACGATTCATTCCGTTTATTTTAGTTAAATCGACATTACGATTATGAACAAGTAGGAATAGCTCAGTGGTAGAGTATGCGACTGCAGATCGAGAGGTCCTTGGTTCAAACCCCAGTTCTCCCTGTAACAGCACGGATCATTTGGTTTATTTTAGTTAAATCGACATTACGGCATTGAACAAGGGGGAATAGCTCAGTGGTGTAGCATTCGACTGCAGATTGAGAAGTCCTTGGTTCAAACCTGAATTCCCCCTGTAGTAGTACGAATCATTCCGTTTATTTTAGTTAAATCGACATTACGATTATGGACAAGTAGGAATAGCTCAATGGTAGAGCATTCGACTGCAGATCGAGAGGTCCTTGGTTCAAACCCGAGTTCTCACTGTAACAGCACGGATCATTGCGTTTATTTTAGTTAAATCGACATTACGGCTATGAACAAGGGGGAATAGCTCAGTGGTGTAGCATTCGACTGCAGATTGAGAAGTCCTTGGTTCAAACCTGAGTTCCCCCTGTAGTTGTACGAATCATTCCGTTTATTTTAGTTAAATCGACATTACGATAATGAACAAGTAGGAATAGCTCAGTGGTAGAGAATTTGACGGCAGATCAAGAGGTGCTTGGTTCAAACCCGAGTTCTCCCTGTAACAGCACGGATCATTGCGTTTATTTTAGTTAAATCGACATTACGGCTATGAACAAGGGGAATAGCTCAGTGGTAGAGCATTCGACTGCAGATCGAGAGGTGCTTGGTTCAAACCCGAGTTCTCCCTGTAACAGCACGGATCAATCCGTTTATTTTAGTTAAATCGACATAACGGTTATGAACAATGTGGAATAGCTCAATGGTAGAGCATTCGACTGCAGATCGAGAGGTGCTTGGTTCAAACCCGAGTTCTCCCTGTAACAGCACGGATCAATCCCTTTATTTTAGTTAAATCGACATAACGGTTATGAACAAGGTGGAGTAGCTCAATTGTAGAGCATTCGACTGCAGATCGAGAGGTCCTTGGTTCAAACCCGAGTTCTCACTGTAACAGCTCGAATCATTCCGTTTATTTTAGTTAAAACGACAATACGGTCCTGAACAAGGGGGAATAGCTCAGTGGTAGAGCATTCGATTGCAGATCGAGAGGTCCTTGGTTCAAACCCGAGTTCTCATTGTAACAGCACGGATCATTGCGTTTATTTTAGTTAAATCGACATTACGGCTATGAACAAAGGGGAATAGCTCAGTGGTAGAGCATTCGACTGCAGATCGAGAGGTCCTTGGTTCAAACCCGAGTTCTCGCTGTAACAGCACGGATCATTCCGTTTATTTTAGTTAAATCGACATTACGGCCTTGAACAAGGGGAATAGCTCAGTGGTAGAGTATGCGACTGCAGATCGAGAGGTCCTTGGTTCACACCCCAGTTCTCCCTGTAACAGCACGGATTATTTCGTTTATTTTAGTTAAATCGACATTCCGCCTTGAACAAGGGGGAATAGCTCAGTGGTAGAGCATTCGACTGCAGATCGAGAGGTCCTTGGTTCAAACCCGAGTTCTCCCTGTAACAGCACGAATCATTCCGTTTATTTTAGTTAAAACGACAATACGGTCCTGAACAAGGGGAATAGCTCAGTGGTAGAGTATGCGACTGCAGATCGAGAGGTCCTTGGTTCAAACCCCAGTTCTCCCTGTAACAGCACGGATCATTTCGTTAATTTTAGTTAAATCGACATTACGGCCTTGAACAAGGGGGAATAGCTCAGTGGTAGAGCATTCGACTGCAGATCGAGAGGTCCTTGGTTCATACCCGAGTTCTCCCTGTAACAGCACGGATCATAGCGTTTATTTTAGTTAAAACGACAATACGGTCCTGAACAAGGGGAATAGCTCAGTGGTAGAGTATGCGACTGCAGATCGAGAGGTCCTTGGTTCAAACCCCAGTTCTCCCTGTAACAGCACGAATCATTTCGTTTATTTTAGTTAAATCGACATTCCGCCTTGAACAAGGGGGAATAGCTCAGTGGTAGAGCATTCGACTGCAGATCGAGAGGTCCTTGGTTCAAACCCGAGTTCTCCTTGAAACAGCACGGATCATTGCGTTTATTTTAGTTAAATCGACATTACGGCTATGAACAAGGGGGAATAGCTCAGTGGTAGAGTATGCGACTGCAGATCGAGAGGTACTTGGTTCAAACCCCAGTCCTCCCTGTAACAGCACGGATCATAGCGTTTATTTTAGTTTAATCGACATTACGCCTTGAACAAGGGGGAATAGCTCAGTGGTGTAGCATTCGACTGCAGATTAAGAAGTCCTTGGTTTCATACCTGAGTTCCCCCTGTAGTAGTACGATTCATTCCGTTTATTTTAGTTAAATCGACATTCCGCCTTGAACAAGGGGGAATAGCTCAGTGGTGTAGCATTCGACTGCAGATTAAGAAGTCCTTGGTTTCATACCTGAGTTCCCCCTGTAGTAGTACGATTCATTCCGTTTATTTTAGTTAAATCGACATTACGATTATGAACAAGTAGGAATAGCTCAGTGGTAGAGTATGCGACTGCAGATCGAGAGGTCCTTGGTTCAAACCCCAGTTCTCCCTGTAACAGCACGGATCATTTGGTTTATTTTAGTTAAATCGACATTACGGCATTGAACAAGAGGGAATAGCTCAGTGGTAGAGTATGCGACTGCAGATCGAGAGGTCCTTGGTTCAAACCCCAGTTCTCCCTGTAACAGCACGGATCATTTCGTTTATTTTAGTTAAATCGACATTACGGCCTTGAACAAGGGGGAATAGCTCAGTGGTAGAGCATTCGATTGCAGATCGAGAGGTCCTTGGTTCAAACCCGAGTTCTCCCTGTAACAGCACGAATCATTCCGTTTATTTTAGTTAAAACGACAATCGGGTCCTGAACAAGGGGAATAGCTCAGTGGTAGATTATGCGACTGCAGATCGAGAGGTCCTTGGTTCAAACCCCAGTTCTCCCTGTAACAGCACGGATCATTTCGTTAATTTTAGTTAAATCGACATTACGGCCTTGAACAAGGGGGAATAGCTCAGTGGTAGAGCATTCGACTGCAGATCGAGAGGTCCTTGGTTCAAACCCGAGTTCTCCCTGTAACAGCACGAATCATTCCGTTTATTTTAGTTAAAACGACAATACGGTCCTGAGCAAGGGGAATAGCTCAGTGGTAGAGTATGCGACTGCAGATCGAGAGGTCCTTGGTTCAAACCCCAGTTCTCCCTGTAACAGCACGAATCATTTCGTTTATTTTAGTTAAATCGACATTACGGCTATGAACAAAGGGGAATAGCTCAGTGGTAGAGCATTCGACTGCAGATCGAGAGGTCCTTGGTTCAAACCCGAGTTCTCCCTGTAACAGCACGAATCATTCCGTTTATTTTAGTTAAAACGACAATACGGTCCTGAACAAGGGGAATAGCTCAGTGGTAGAGTATGCGACTGCAGATCGAGAGGTCCTTGGTTCAAACCCCAGTTCTCCCTGTAACAGCACGGATCATTTCGTTTATTTTAGTTAAATCGACATTACAGCTATAAACAAGGGGGAATAGCTCAGTGGTAGAGCGTTCGACTGCAGATCGAGAGGTCCGTGGTTCAAACCCGAGTTTTCCCTGTAATAGCACGGATCATTGCGTTTATTTTAGTTAAATCGACATTACGGCCTTGAAGTAAGGGGAGTAGCTGAGTGGTAGAGCATTCGACTGCAGATCGAAAGGTCCATGGATCAAACCCGAGTTTTCCCTGTAATAGCACGGATCATTGCGTTTATTTTAGTTAAATCGACATTACGCTTTGAACACGGGGGAATAGCTCAGTGGTGTAGCATTCGACTGCAGATTGAGAAGTCCTTGGTTCAAACCTGAATTCCCCCTGTAGTAGTACGAATCATTCCGTTTATTTTAGTTAAATCGACATTACGATTATGGACAAGTAGGAATAGGTCAGTGGTAGAGAATTCGACGGCAGATCGAGAGGTGCTTGGTTAAACCCGAGTTCTCCCTGTTACAGCACGGATCATTTCGTTTATTTTAGTTAAATCGACATTACAGCTACAAACAAGGGGGAATAGCTCAGTGGTAGAGCATTCGACTGCAGATCGAGAGGTCCTTGGTTCAAACCCCAGTTCTCCCTGTAACAGCACGGATCATTCCGTTTATTTTAGTTAAAACGACATTACGGCTATGAACAAGGGGAAATTGCTCAGTGGTGTAGCATTCGACTGCAGATTGAGAAGTCCTTGGTTCAAACCTGAGTTCCCCCTGTAGTAGTACGAATCATTCCCTTTATTTTAGTTAAATCGACATTACGAAAATGAACAAGTAGGAATAGCTCAGTGGTAGAGAATTCGACGGCAGATCGAGAGGTACTTGGTTCAAACCCCAGTCCTCCCTGTAACAGCACGGATGATAGCGTTTATTTTAGTTTAATCGACATTACGCCTTGAACAAGGGGGAATACCTCAGTGGTGTAGCATTCGACTGCAGATTAAGAAGTCCTTGGTTTCATACCTGAGTTCCCCCTGTAGTAGTACGATTCATTCCGTTTATTTTAGTTAAATCGACATTCCGCCTTGAACAAGGGGGAATAGCTCAGTGGTGTAGCATTCGACTGCAGATTAAGAAGTCCTTGGTTTCATACCTGAGTTCCCCCTGTAGTAGTACGATTCATTCCGTTTATTTTAGTTAAATCGACATTACGATTATGAACAAGTAGGAATAGCTCAGTGGTAGAGTATGCGACTGCAGATCGAGAGGTCCTTGGTTCAAACCCCAGTTCTCCCTGTAACAGCACGGATCATTTGGTTTATTTTAGTTAAATCGACATTACGGCATTGAACAAGGGGGAATAGCTCAGTGGTGTAGCATTCGACTGCAGATTGAGAAGTCCTTGGTTCAAACCTGAATTCCCCCTGTAGTAGTACGAATCATTCCGTTTATTTTAGTTAAATCGACATTACGATTATGGACAAGTAGGAATAGCTCAATGGTAGAGCATTCGACTGCAGATCGAGAGGTCCTTGGTTCAAACCCGAGTTCTCACTGTAACAGCACGGATCATTGCGTTTATTTTAGTTAAATCGACATTACGGCTATGAACAAGGGGGAATAGCTCAGTGGTGTAGCATTCGACTGCAGATTGAGAAGTCCTTGGTTCAAACCTGAGTTCCCCCTGTAGTTGTACGAATCATTCCGTTTATTTTAGTTAAATCGACATTACGATAATGAACAAGTAGGAATAGCTCAGTGGTAGAGAATTTGACGGCAGATCGAGAGGTGCTTGGTTCAAACCCGAGTTCTCCCTGTAACAGCACGGATCATTGCGTTTATTTTAGTTAAATCGACATTACGGCTATGAACAAGGGGAATAGCTCAGTGGTAGAGCATTCGACTGCAGATCGAGAGGTGCTTGGTTCAAACCCGAGTTCTCCCTGTAACAGCACGGATCAATCCGTTTATTTTAGTTAAATCGACATAACGGTTATGAACAATGTGGAATAGCTCAATGGTAGAGCATTCGACTGCAGATCGAGAGGTGCTTGGTTCAAACCCGAGTTCTCCCTGTAACAGCACGGATCAATCCCTTTATTTTAGTTAAATCGACATAACGGTTATGAACAAGGTGGAGTAGCTCAATTGTAGAGCATTCGACTGCAGATCGAGAGGTCCTTGGTTCAAACCCGAGTTCTCACTGTAACAGCTCGAATCATTCCGTTTATTTTAGTTAAAACGACAATACGGTCCTGAACAAGGGGGAATAGCTCAGTGGTAGAGCATTCGATTGCAGATCGAGAGGTCCTTGGTTCAAACCCGAGTTCTCATTGTAACAGCACGGATCATTGCGTTTATTTTAGTTAAATCGACATTACGGCTATGAACAAAGGGGAATAGCTCAGTGGTAGAGCATTCGACTGCAGATCGAGAGGTCCTTGGTTCAAACCCGAGTTCTCGCTGTAACAGCACGGATCATTCCGTTTATTTTAGTTAAATCGACATTACGGCCTTGAACAAGGGGAATAGCTCAGTGGTAGAGTATGCGACTGCAGATCGAGAGGTCCTTGGTTCACACCCCAGTTCTCCCTGTAACAGCACGGATTATTTCGTTTATTTTAGTTAAATCGACATTCCGCCTTGAACAAGGGGGAATAGCTCAGTGGTAGAGCATTCGACTGCAGATCGAGAGGTCCTTGGTTCAAACCCGAGTTCTCCCTGTAACAGCACGAATCATTCCGTTTATTTTAGTTAAAACGACAATACGGTCCTGAACAAGGGGAATAGCTCAGTGGTAGAGTATGCGACTGCAGATCGAGAGGTCCTTGGTTCAAACCCCAGTTCTCCCTGTAACAGCACGGATCATTTCGTTAATTTTAGTTAAATCGACATTACGGCCTTGAACAAGGGGGAATAGCTCAGTGGTAGAGCATTCGACTGCAGATCGAGAGGTCCTTGGTTCATACCCGAGTTCTCCCTGTAACAGCACGGATCATAGCGTTTATTTTAGTTAAATCGACATTCCGCCTTGAACAAGGGGGAATAGCTCAGTGGTAGAGCATTCGACTGCAGATCGAGAGGTCCTTGGTTCAAACCCGAGTTCTCCTTGAAACAGCACGGATCATTGCGTTTATTTTAGTTAAATCGACATTACGGCTATGAACAAGGGGGAATAGCTCAGTGGTAGAGTATGCGACTGCAGATCGAGAGGTACTTGGTTCAAACCCCAGTCCTCCCTGTAACAGCACGGATCATAGCGTTTATTTTAGTTTAATCGACATTACGCCTTGAACAAGGGGGAATAGCTCAGTGGTGTAGCATTCGACTGCAGATTAAGAAGTCCTTGGTTTCATACCTGAGTTCCCCCTGTAGTAGTACGATTCATTCCGTTTATTTTAGTTAAATCGACATTCCGCCTTGAACAAGGGGGAATAGCTCAGTGGTGTAGCATTCGACTGCAGATTAAGAAGTCCTTGGTTTCATACCTGAGTTCCCCCTGTAGTAGTACGATTCATTCCGTTTATTTTAGTTAAATCGACATTACGATTATGAACAAGTAGGAATAGCTCAGTGGTAGAGTATGCGACTGCAGATCGAGAGGTCCTAGGTTCAAACCCCAGTTCTCCCTGTAACAGCACGGATCATTTCGTTTATTTTAGTTAAATCGACATTACGGCCTTGAACAAGGGGGAATAGCTCAGTGGTAGAGCATTCGATTGCAGATCGAGAGGTCCTTGGTTCAAACCCGAGTTCTCCCTGTAACAGCACGAATCATTCCGTTTATTTTAGTTAAAACGACAATCGGGTCCTGAACAAGGGGAATAGCTCAGTGGTAGATTATGCGACTGCAGATCGAGAGGTCCTTGGTTCAAACCCCAGTTCTCCCTGTAACAGCACGGATCATTTCGTTAATTTTAGTTAAATCGACATTACGGCCTTGAACAAGGGGGAATAGCTCAGTGGTAGAGCATTCGACTGCAGATCGAGAGGTCCTTGGTTCAAACCCGAGTTCTCCCTGTAACAGCACGAATCATTCCGTTTATTTTAGTTAAAACGACAATACGGTCCTGAGCAAGGGGAATAGCTCAGTGGTAGAGTATGCGACTGCAGATCGAGAGGTCCTTGGTTCAAACCCCAGTTCTCCCTGTAACAGCACGAATCATTTCGTTTATTTTAGTTAAATCGACATTACGGCTATGAACAAAGGGGAATAGCTCAGTGGTAGAGCATTCGACTGCAGATCGAGAGGTCCTTGGTTCAAACCCGAGTTCTCCCTGTAACAGCACGAATCATTCAGTTTATTTTAGTTAAAACGACAATACGGTCCTGAACAAGGGGAATAGCTCAGTGGTAGAGTATGCGACTGCAGATCGAGAGGTCCTTGGTTCAAACCCCAGTTCTCCCTGTAACAGTACGAATCATTTCGTTTATTTTAGTTAAATCGACATTCCGCCTTGAACAAGGGTGAATAGCTCAGTGGTAGAGCATTCGACTGCAGATCGAGAGGTCCTTGGTTCAAACCCGAGTTCTCCTTGTAACAGCACGGATCATTGCGTTTATTTTAGTTAAATCGACATTACGGCTATGAACAAGGGGGAATAGCTCAGTGGTAGAGTATGCGACTGCAGATCGAGAGGTCCTTGGTTCAAACCCCAGTCCTCCCTGTAACAGCACGGATCATAGCGTTTATTTTAGTTTAATCGACATTACGCCTTGAACAAGGGGGAATAGCTCAGTGGTGTAGCATTCGACTGCAGATTAAGAAGTCCTTGGTTTCATACCTGAGTTCCCCCTGTAGTAGTACGATTCATTCCGTTTATTTTAGTTAAATCGACATTCCGCCTTGAACAAGGGGGAATAGCTCAAAGGTGTAGCATTCGACTGCAGATTAAGAAGTCCGTGGTTTCATACCTGAGTTCCCCCTGTAGTAGTACGATTCATTCCGTTTATTTTAGTTAAATCGACATTACGATTATGAACAAGTAGGAATAGCTCAGTGGTAGAGTATGCGACTGCAGATCGAGAGGTCCTTGGTTCAAACCCCAGTTCTCCCTGTAACAGCACGGATCATTTCGTTTATTTTAGTTAAATCGACATTCCGCCTTGAACAAGGGGGAATAGCTCAGTGGTAGAGCATTCGACTGCAGATCGAGAGGTCCTTGGTTCAAACCCGAGTTCTCCCTGTAACAGCACGAATCATTCCGTTTATTTTAGTTAAAACGACAATACGGTCCTGAACAAGGGGAATAGCTCAGTGGTAGAGTATGCGACTGCAGATCGAGAGGTCCTTGGTTCAAACCCCAGTTCTCCCTGTAACAGCACGGATCATTTCGTTTATTTTAGTTAAATCGACATTCCGCCTTGAACAAGGGGGAATAGCTCAGTGGTAGAGCATTCGACTGCAGATCGAGAGGTCCTTGGTTCAAACCCGAGTTCTCCCTGTAACAGCACGAATCATTCCGTTTATTTTAGTTAAAACGACAATACGGTCCTGAACAAGGGGAATAGCTCAGTGGTAGAGTATGCGACTGCAGATCGAGAGGTCCTTGGTTCAAACCCCAGTTCTCCCTGTAACAGCACGAATCATTTCGTTTATTTTAGTTAAATCGACATTACGGCTATGAAAAAAGGGGAATAGCTCAGTGGTAGAGCATTTGACTGCAGATCGAGAGGTCCTTGGTTCAAACCCGAGTTCTCCCTGTAACAGCACGAATCATTCCGTTTATTTTAGTTAAAACGACAATACGGTCCTGAACAAGGGGAATAGCTCAGTGGTAGAGTATGCGACTGCAGATCGAGAGGTCCTTGGTTCAAACCCGAGTTCTCATTGTAACAGCACGGATCATTTCGTTAATTTTAGTTAAATCGACATTACGGCTATGAACAAAGGGGAATAGCTCAGTGGTAGAGCATTCGACTGCAGATCGAGAGGTCCTTGGTTCAAACCCGAGTTCTCCCTGTAACAGCACGAATCATTCCGTTTATTTTAGTTAAAACGACAATACCGTCCTGAACAAGGGGAATAGCTCAGTGGTAGAGTATGCGACTGCAGATCGAGAGGTCCTTGGTTCAAACCCCAGTTCTCCCTGTAACAGCACGGATCATTTCGTTAATTTTAGTTAAATCGACATTACGGCCTTGAACAAGGGGGAATAGCTCAGTGGTAGAGCATTCGACTGCAGATCGAGAGGTCCTTGGTTCAAACCCGAGTTCTCCCTGTAACAGCACGAATCAATCCGTTTATTTTAGTTAAAACGACAATACGGTCCTGAGCAAGGGGAATAGCTCAGTGGTAGAGTATGCGACTGCAGATCGAGAGGTCCTTGGTTCAAACCCCAGTTCTCCCTGTAACAGCACGAATCATTTCGTTTATTTTAGTTAAATCGACATTACGGCTATGAACAAAGGGGAATAGCTCAGTGGTAGAGCATTCGACTGCAGATCGAGAGGTCCTTGGTTCAAACCCGAGTTCTCCCTGTAACAGCACGAATCATTCCGTTTATTTTAGTTAAAACGACAATACGGTCCTGAACAAGGGGAATAGCTCAGTGGTAGAGTATGCGACTGCAGATCGAGAGGTCCTTGGTTCAAACCCCAGTTCTCCCTGTAACAGTACGAATCATTTCGTTTATTTTAGTTAAATCGACATTCCGCCTTGAACAAGGGGGAATAGCTCAGTGGTAGAGCATTCGACTGCAGATCGAGAGGTCCTTGGTTCAAACCCGAGTTCTCCTTGTAACAGCACGGATCATTGCGTTTATTTTAGTTAAATCGACATTACGGCTATGAACAAGGGGGAATAGCTCAGTGGTGTAGCATTCGACTGCAGATTAAGAAGTCCGTGGTTTCATACCTGAGTTCCCCCTGTAGTAGTACGATTCATTCCGTTTATTTTAGTTAAATCGACATTACGATTATGAACAAGTAGGAATAGCTCAGTGGTAGAGTATGCGACTGCAGATCGAGAGGTCCTTGGTTCAAACCTCAGTTCTCCCTGTAACAGCACGGATCATTTGGTTTATTTTAGTTAAATCGACATTACGGCATTGAACAAGAGGGAATAGCTCAGTGGTAGAGTATGCGACTGCAGATCGAGAGGTCCTTGGTTCAAACCCCAGTTCTCCCTGTAACAGCACGGATCATTTCGTTTATTTTAGTTAAATCGACATTCCGCCTTGAACAAGGGGGAATAGCTCAGTGGTAGAGCATTCGACTGCAGATCGAGAGGTCCTTGGTTCAAACCCGAGTTCTCCCTGTAACAGCACGAATCATTCCGTTTATTTTAGTTAAAACGACAATACGGTCCTGAACAAGGGGAATAGCTCAGTGGTAGAGTATGCGACTGCAGATCGAGAGGTCCTTGGTTCAAACCCCAGTTCTCCCTGTAACAGCACGGATCATTTCGTTAATTTTAGTTAAATCGACATTACGGCCTTGAACAAGGGGGAATAGCTCAGTGGTAGAGCATTCGACTGCAGATCGAGAGGTCCTTGGTTCATACCCGAGTTCTCCCTGTAACAGCACGAATCATTCCGTTTATTTTAGTTAAAACGGCAATACGGTCCTGAGCAAGGGGAATAGCTCAGTGGTAGAGTATGCGACTGCAGATCGAGAGGTCCTTGGTTCAAACCCCAGTTCTCCCTGTAACAGCACGAATCATTTCGTTTATTTTAGTTAAATCGACATTACGGCTATGAACAAAGGGGAATAGCTCAGTGGTAGAGCATTTGACTGCAGATCGAGAGGTCCTTGGTTCAAACCCGAGTTCTCCCTGTAACAGCACGAATCATTCCGTTTATTTTAGTTAAAACGACAATACGGTCCTGAACAAGGGGAATAGCTCAGTGGTAGAGTATGCGACTGCAGATCGAGAGGTCCTTGGTTCAAACCCGAGTTCTCATTGTAACAGCACGGATCATTGCGTTTATTTTAGTTAAATCGACATTAAGGCTATGAACAAAGGGGAATAGCTCAGTGGTAGAGCATTCGACTGCAGATCGAGAGGTCCTTGTTTCAAACCCGAGTTCTCCCTGTAACAGCACGAATCATTCCGTTTATTTTAGTTAAAACGACAATACGGTCCTGAACAAGGGGAATAGCTCAGTGGTAGAGTATGCGACTGCAGATCGAGAGGTCCTTGGTTCAAACCCCAGTTCTCCCTGTAACAGCACGAATCATTTCGTTTATTTTAGTTAAATCGACATTCCGCCTTGAACAAGGGGGAATAGCTCAGTGGTAGAGCATTCGACTGCAGATCGAGAGGTCCTTGGTTCAAACCCGAGTTCTCCTTGTAACAGCACGGATCATTGCGTTTATTTTAGTTAAATCGACATTACGGCTATGAACAAGGGGGAATAGCTCAGTGGTAGAGTATGCGACTGCAGATCGCGAGGTCCTTGGTTCAAACCCCAGTCCTCCCTGTAACAGCACGGATCATAGCGTTTATTTTAGTTTAATCGACATTACGCCTTGAACAAGGGGGAATAGCTCAGTGGTGTAGCATTCGACTGCAGATTAAGAAGTCCTTGGTTTCATACCTGAGTTCCAACTGTAGTAGTACGATTCATTCCGTTTATTTTAGTTAAATCGACATTCCGCCTTGAACAAGGGGGAATAGCTCAGTGGTGTAGCATTCGACTGCAGATTAAGAAGTCCTTGGTTTCATACCTGAGTTCCCCCTGTAGTAGTACGATTCATTCCGTTTATTTTAGTTAAATCGACATTACGATTATGAACAAGTAGGAATAGCTCAGTGGTAGAGTATGCGACTGCAGATCGAGAGGTCCTTGGCTCAAACCCCAGTTCTCCCTGTAACAGCACGGATCATTTGGTTTATTTTAGTTAAATCGACATTACGGCATTGAACAAGAGGGAATAGCTCAGTGGTAGAGTATGCGACTGCAGATCGAGAGGTCCTTGGTTCAAACCCCAGTTCTCCCTGTAACAGCACGGATCATTTCGTTTATTTTAGTTAAATCGACATTACGGCCTTGAACAAGGGGGAATAGCTCAGTGGTAGAGCATTCGATTGCAGATCGAGAGGTCCTTGGTTCAAACCCGAGTTCTCATTGTAACAGCACGGATCATTGCGTTTATTTTAGTTAAATCGACATTACGGCTATGAACAAAGGGGAATAGCTCAGTGGTAGAGCATTCGACTGCAGATCGAGAGGTCCTTGGTTCAAACCCGAGTTCTCCCTGTAACAGCACGGATCATTCCGTTTATTTTAGTTAAATCGACATTACGGCCTTGAACAAGGGGAATAGCTCAGTGGTAGAGTATGCGACTGCAGATCGAGAGGTCCTTGTTTCACACCCCAGTTCTCCCAGTAACAGCACGGATCATTTCGTTTATTTTAGTTAAATCGACATTCCGCCTTGAACAAGGGGGAATAGCTCAGTGGTAGAGCATTCGACTGCAGATCGAGAGGTTCTTGGTTCAAACCCGAGTTCTCCCTGTAACAGCACGAATCATTCCGTTTATTTTAGTTAAAACGACAATACGGTCCTGAACAAGGGGAATAGCTCAGTGGTAGAGTATGCGACTGCAGATCGAGAGGTCCTTGGTTCAAACCCCAGTTCTCCCTGTAACAGCACGGATCATTTCGTTAATTTTAGTTAAATCGACATTACGGCCTTGAACAAGGGGGAATAGCTCAGTGGTAGAGCATTCGACTGCAGATCGAGAGGTCCTTGGTTCAAACCCGAGTTCTCCCTGTAACAGCACGAATCATTCCGTTTATTTTAGTTAAAACGACAATACGGTCCTGAGCAAGGGGAATAGCTCAGTGGTAGAGTATGCGACTGCAGATCGAGAGGTCCTTGGTTCAAACCCCAGTTCTCCCTGTAACAGCACGAATCATTTCGTTTATTTTAGTTAAATCGACATTACGGCTATGAACAAAGGGGAATAGCTCAGTGGTAGAGCATTCGACTGCAGATCGAGAGGTCCTTGGTTCAAACCCCAGTTCTCCCTGTAACAGCACGAATCATTCCGTTTATTTTAGTTAAAACGACAATACGGTCCTGAGCAAGGGGAATAGCTCAGTGGTAGAGCATTCGACTGCAGATCGAGAGGTCCTTGGTTCAAACCCCAGTTCTCCCTGTAACAGCACGGATCATTTCGTTAATTTTAGTTAAATCGACATTACGGCCTTGAACAAGGGGGAATAGCTCAGTGGTAGAGCATTCGACTGCAGATCGAGAGGTCCTTGGTTCAAACCCGAGTTCTCCCTGTAACAGCACGAATCATTCCGTTTATTTTAGTTAAAACGACAATACGGTCCTGAGCAAGGGGAATAGCTCAGTGGTAGAGTATGCGACTGCAGATCGAGAGGTCCTTGGTTCAAACCCGAGTTCTCATTGTAACAGCACGGATCATTGCGTTTATTTTAGTTAAATCGACATTACGGCTATGAACAAAGGGGAATAGCTCAGTGGTAGAGCATTCGACTGCAGATCGAGAGGTCCTTGGTTCAAACCCGAGTTCTCCCTGTAACAGCACGAATCATTCCGTTTATTTTAGTTAAATCGACATTCCGCCTTGAACAAGGGGGAATAGCTCAGTGGTAGAGCATTCGACTGCAGATCGAGAGGTCCTTGGTTCAAACCCGAGTTCTCCTTGTAACAGCACGGATCATTGCGTTTATTTTAGTTAAATCGACATTACGGCTATGAACAAGGGGGAATAGCTCAGTGGTAGAGTATGCGACTGCAGATCGAGAGGTCCTTGGTTCAAACCCCAGTCCGCCCTGTAACAGCACGGATCATAGCGTTTATTTTAGTTTAATCGACATTACGCCTTGAACAAGGGGGAATAGCTCAGTGGTGTAGCATTCGACTGCAGATTAAGAAGTCCTTGGTTTCATACCTGAGTTCCCCCTGTAGTAGTACGATTCATTCCGTTTATTTTAGTTAAATCGACATTCCGCCTTGAACAAGGGGGAATAGCTCAGTGGTGTAGCATTCGACTGCAGATTAAGAAGTCCGTGGTTTCATACCTGAGTTCCCCCTGTAGTAGTACGATTCATTCCGTTTATTTTAGTTAAATCGACATTACGATTATGAACAAGTAGGAATAGCTCAGTGGTAGAGTATGCGACTGCAGATCGAGAGGTCCTTGGTTCAAACCCCAGTTCTCCCTGTAACAGCACGGATCATTTGGTTTATTTTAGTTAAATCGACATTACGGCATTGAACAAGAGGGAATAGCTCAGTGGTAGAGTATGCGACTGCAGATCGAGAGGTCCTTGGTTCAAACCCCAGTTCTCCCTGTAACAGCACGGATCATTTCGTTTATTTTAGTTAAATCGACATTCCGCCTTGAACAAGGGGGAATAGCTCAGTGGTAGAGCATTCGACTGCAGATCGAGAGGTCCTTGGTTCAAACCCGAGTTCTCCCTGTAACAGCACGAAACATTCCGTTTATTTTAGTTAAAACGACAATACGGTCCTGAACAAGGGGAATAGCTCAGTGGTAGAGTATGCGACTGCAGATCGAGAGGTCCTTGGTTCAAACCCCAGTTCTCCCTGTAACAGCACGGATCATTTCGTTTTTTTTAGTTAAATCGACATTACGGCCTTGAACAAGGGGGAATAGCTCAGTGGTAGAGCATTCGATTGCAGATCGAGAGGTCCTTGGTTCAAACCCGAGTTCTCATTGTAACAGCACGGATCATTGCGTTTATTTTAGTTAAATCGACATTCCGCCTTGAACAAGGGGGAATAGCTCAGTGGTGTAGCATTCGACTGCAGATTAAGAAGTCCTTGGTTCAAACCTGAGTTCCCCCTGTAGTAGTACGATTCATTCCGTTTATTATAGTTAAATCGACATTACGATTATGAACAAGTAGGAATAGCTCAGTGGTAGAGTATGCGACTGCAGATCGAGGGGTCCTTGGTTCAAACCCCAGTTCTCCCTGTAACAACACGGATCATTTGGTTTATTTTAGTTAAATCGACATTCCGCCTTGAACAAGGGGGAATAGCTCAGTGGTAGAGCATTCGATTGCAGATCGAGAGGTCCTTGGTTCAAACCCGAGTTCTTACTGTAACAGCACGGATCATTGCGTTTATTTTAGTTAGTTCGACATTACGGCTATGAACAAAGGGGAATAGCTCAGTGGTAGAGTATGCGACTGCAGATCGAAAGGTCCTTGGTTCAAACCCCAGTTCTCCCTGTAACAGCACGAAACATTCCGTTTATTTTAGTTAAAACGACAATACGGCCCTGAACAAGTGGGAATACCTCAGTGGTAGAGCATTCGACGGCAGATCGAGAGGTCCTTGGTTCAAACCCGAGTTCTCCCTGTAACAGCACGGATCATTTCGTTTATTTTAGTTAAATCGACATTACGGCCTTGAACAAGGGAAAATAGCTCAGTGGTAGAGCATTCGATTGCAGATCGAGAGGTCCTTGGTTCAAACCCGAGTTCTCATTGTAACAGCACGGATCATTTCGTTTATTTTAGTTAAATCGACATTACGGCCTTGAACAAGGGAAAATAGCTCAGTGGTAGAGCATTCGACTGCAGATCGAGAGGTCCTTGGTTCAAACCCGAGTTCTCCCTGTAACAGCACGAATCATTCCGTTTATTTTAGTTAAAACGACAATACGGTCCTGAACAAGGGGAATAGCTCAGTGGTAGAGTATGCGACTGCAGATCGAGAGGTCCTTGGTTCAAACCCCAGTTCTCCCTGTAACAGCACGAATCATTTCGTTTATTTTAGTTAAATCGACATTCCGCCTTGAACAAGGGGGAATAGCTCAGTGGTAGAGCATTCGACGGCAGATCGAGAGGTTCTTGGTTCAAACCCGAGTTCTCCCTGTAACAGCACGGATCATTCCGTTTATTTTAGTTAAAACGACATTACGGTCTTTAACAAGGGGGAATAGCTTAGTGGTAGAGCATTCGATTGCAGATCGAGAGGTCCTTGGTTCAAACCCGAGTTCTCATTGTAACAGCTCGGATCATTGCGTTTATTTTAGTTAAATCGACATTACGGCTATGAACAAAGGGGAATAGCTCAGTGGTAGAGCATTCGACTGCAGATCGAGAGGTCCTAGGTTCAAACTCGAGTTCTCCCTGTAACAGCACGAATCATTCCGTTTATTTTAGTTAAAACGACAATACGGACCTGAACAAGGGGAATAGCTCAGTGGTAGAGTATGCGACTGCAGATCGAAAGGTCCTTGGTTCAAACCCCAGTTCTCCCTGTAACAGCACGAAACATTCCGTTTATTTTAGTTAAAACGACAATACGGTCCTGAACAAGTGGGAATACCTCAGTGGTAGAGCATTCGACGGCAGATCGAGAGGTCCTTGGTTCAAACCCGAGTTCTCCCTGTAACAGCACGGATCATTTCGTTTATTTTAGTTAAATCGACATTACGGCCTTGAACATGGGGGAATAGCTCAGTGGTAGAGCATTCGATTGCAGATCGAGAGGTCCTTGGTTCAAACCCGAGTTCTCATTGTAACAGCACGGATCACTGCGTTTATTTTAGTTAAATCGACATTACGGCTATGAACAAAGGGGAATAGCTCAGTGGTAGAGCATTCGACTGCAGATCAAGAGGTCCTTGGTTCAAACCCCAGTTCTCCCTGTAACAGCACGAATCATTTCGTTTATTTTAGTTAAATCGACATTCCGCCTTGAACAAGGGGGAATAGCTCAGTGGTAGAGCATTCGACTGCAGATCGAGAGGTCCTTGGTTCAAACCCGAGTTCTCCTTGTAACAGCACGGATCATTGCGTTTATTTTAGTTAAATCGACATTACGGCTATGAACAAGGGGGAATAGCTCAGTGGTAGAGTATGCGACTGCAGATCGAGAGGTCCTTGGTTCAAACCCCAGTCCTCCCTGTAACAGCACGGATCATAGCGTTTATTTTAGTTTAATCGACATTACGCCTTGAACAAGGGGGAATAGCTCAGTGGTGTAGCATTCGACTGCAGATTAAGAAGTCCTTGGTTTCATACCTGAGTTCCCCCTGTAGTAGTACGATTCATTCCGTTTATTTTAGTTAAATCGACATTCCGCCTTGAACAAGGGGGAATAGCTCAGTGGTGTAGCATTCGACTGCAGATTAAGAAGTCCGTGGTTTCATACCTGAGTTCCCCCTGTAGTAGTACGATTCATTCCGTTTATTTTAGTTAAATCGACATTACGATTATGAACAAGTAGGAATAGCTCAGTGGTAGAGTATGCGACTGCAGATCGAGAGGTCCTTGGTTCAAACCCCAGTTCTCCCTGTAACAGCACGGATCATTTGGTTTATTTTAGTTAAATCGACATTACGGCATTGAACAAGAGGGAATAGCTCAGTGGTAGAGCATTCGACTGCAGATCGAGAGGTCCTTGGTTCAAACCCGAGTTCTCCCTGTAACAGCACGAAACATTCCGTTTATTTTAGTTAAAACGACAATACGGTCCTGAACAAGGGGAATAGCTCAGTGGTAGAGTATGCGACTGCAGATCGAGAGGTCCTTGGTTCAAACCCCAGTTCTCCCTGTAACAGCACGGATCATTTCGTTTTTTTTAGTTAAATCGACATTACGGCCTTGAACAAGGGGGAATAGCTCAGTGGTAGAGCATTCGATTGCAGATCGAGAGGTCCTTGGTTCAAACCCGAGTTCTCATTGTAACAGCACGGATCATTGCGTTTATTTTAGTTAAATCGACATTCCGCCTTGAACAAGGGGGAATAGCTCAGTGGTGTAGCATTCGACTGCAGATTAAGAAGTCCTTGGTTCAAACCTGAGTTCCCCCTGTAGTAGTACGATTCATTCCGTTTATTATAGTTAAATCGACATTACGATTATGAACAAGTAGGAATAGCTCAGTGGTAGAGTATGCGACTGCAGATCGAGGGGTCCTTGGTTCAAACCCCAGTTCTCCCTGTAACAACACGGATCATTTGGTTTATTTTAGTTAAATCGACATTCCGCCTTGAACAAGGGGGAATAGCTCAGTGGTAGAGCATTCGATTGCAGATCGAGAGGTCCTTGGTTCAAACCCGAGTTCTTACTGTAACAGCACGGATCATTGCGTTTATTTTAGTTAAATCGACATTACGGCCTTGAACAAGGGGGAATATCTTAGTGGTAGAGCATTCGAGTGCAGATCGAGAGGTCCTTGGTTCAAACCCGAGTTCTCATTGTAACAGCACGGATCATTGCGTTTATTTTAGTTAGTTCGACATTACGGCTATGAACAAAGGGGAATAGCTCAGTGGTAGAGTATGCGACTGCAGATCGAAAGGTCCTTGGTTCAAACCCCAGTTCTCCCTGTAACAGCACGAAACATTCCGTTTATTTTAGTTAAAACGACAATACGGCCCTGAACAAGTGGGAATACCTCAGTGGTAGAGCATTCGACGGCAGATCGAGAGGTCCTTGGTTCAAACCCGAGTTCTCCCTGTAACAGCACGGATCATTTCGTTTATTTTAGTTAAATCGACATTACGGCCTTGAACATGGGGGAATAGCTCAGTGGTAGAGCATTCGATTGCAGATCGAAAGGTCCTTGGTTCAAACCCGAGTTCTCATTGTAACAGCACGGATCACTGCGTTTATTTTAGTTAAATCGACATTACGGCTATGAACAAAGGGGAATAGCTCAGTGGTAGAGCATTCGACTGCAGATCGAGAGGTCCTGGGTTCAAACCCGAGTTCTCCCTGTAACAGCACGAATCATTCCGTTTATTTTAGTTAAAACGACAATACGGTCCTGAACAAGGGGAATAGCTCAGTGGTAGAGTATGCGACTGCAGATCGAGAGGTCCTTGGTTCAAACCCCAGTTCTCCCTGTAACAGCACGAATCATTTCGTTTATTTTAGTTAAATCGACATTCCGCCTTGAACAAGGGGGAATAGCTCAGTGGTAGAGCATTCGACGGCAGATCGAGAGGTTCTTGGTTCAAACCCGAGTTCTCCCTGTAACAGCACGGATCATTCCGTTTATTTTAGTTAAAACGACATTACGGTCTTTAACAAGGGGGAATAGCTTAGTGGTAGAGCATTCGATTGCAGATCGAGAGGTCCTTGGTTCAAACCCGAGTTCTCATTGTAACAGCACGGATCATTTCGTTTATTTTAGTTAAATCGACATTACGGCCTTGAACAAGGGAAAATAGCTCAGTGGTAGAGCATTCGACTGCAGATCGAGAGGTCCTTGGTTCAAACCCGAGTTCTCCCTGTAACAGCACGAATCATTCCGTTTATTTTAGTTAAAACGACAATACGGTCCTGAACAAGGGGAATAGCTCAGTGGTAGAGTATGCGACTGCAGATCGAGAGGTCCTTGGTTCAAACCCCAGTTCTCCCTGTAACAGCACGAATCATTTCGTTTATTTTAGTTAAATCGACATTCCGCCTTGAACAAGGGGGAATAGCTCAGTGGTAGAGCATTCGACGGCAGATCGAGAGGTTCTTGGTTCAAACCCGAGTTCTCCCTGTAACAGCACGGATCATTCCGTTTATTTTAGTTAAAACGACATTACGGTCTTTAACAAGGGGGAATAGCTTAGTGGTAGAGCATTCGATTGCAGATCGAGAGGTCCTTGGTTCAAACCCGAGTTCTCATTGTAACAGCTCGGATCATTGCGTTTATTTTAGTTAAATCGACATTACGGCTATGAACAAAGGGGAATAGCTCAGTGGTAGAGCATTCGACTGCAGATCGAGAGGTCCTAGGTTCAAACTCGAGTTCTCCCTGTAACAGCACGAATCATTCCGTTTATTTTAGTTAAAACGACAATACGGACCTGAACAAGGGGAATAGCTCAGTGGTAGAGTATGCGACTGCAGATCGAAAGGTCCTTGGTTCAAACCCCAGTTCTCCCTGTAACAGCACGAAACATTCCGTTTATTTTAGTTAAAACGACAATACGGTCCTGAACAAGTGGGAATACCTCAGTGGTAGAGCATTCGACGGCAGATCGAGAGGTCCTTGGTTCAAACCCGAGTTCTCCCTGTAACAGCACGGATCATTTCGTTTATTTTAGTTAAATCGACATTCCGCCTTGAACAAGGGGGAATAGCTCAGTGGTAGAGCATTCGACTGCAGATCGAGAGGTCCTTGGTTCAAACCCGAGTTCTCCTTGTAACAGCACGGATCATTTCGTTTATTTTAGTTAAATCGACATTCCGCCTTGAACAAGGGGGAATAGCTCAGTGGTAGAGTATGCGACTGCAGATCGAGAGGTCCTTGGTTCAAACCCCAGTCCTCCCTGTAACAGCACGGATCATAGCGTTTATTTTAGTTTAATCGACATTACGCCTTGAACAAGGGGGAATAGCTCAGTGGTGTAGCATTCGACTGCAGATTAAGAAGTCCTTGGTTTCATACCTGAGTTCCCCCTGTAGTAGTACGATTCATTCCGTTTATTTTAGTTAAATCGACATTCCGCCTTGAACAAGGGGGAATAGCTCAGTGGTGTAGCATTCGACTGCAGATTAAGAAGTCCGTGGTTTCATACCTGAGTTCCCCCTGTAGTAGTACGATTCATTCCGTTTATTTTAGTTAAATCGACATTACGATTATGAACAAGTAGGAATAGCTCAGTGGTAGAGTATGCGACTGCAGATCGAGAGGTCCTTGGTTCAAACCCCAGTTCTCCCTGTAACAGCACGGATCATTTGGTTTATTTTAGTTAAATCGACATTACGGCATTGAACAAGAGGGAATAGCTCAGTGGTAGAGCATTCGACTGCAGATCGAGAGGTCCTTGGTTCAAACCCGAGTTCTCCCTGTAACAGCACGAAACATTCCGTTTATTTTAGTTAAAACGACAATACGGTCCTGAACAAGGGGAATAGCTCAGTGGTAGAGTATGCGACTGCAGATCGAGAGGTCCTTGGTTCAAACCCCAGTTCTCCCTGTAACAGCACGGATCATTTCGTTTTTTTTAGTTAAATCGACATTACGGCCTTGAACAAGGGGGAATAGCTCAGTGGTAGAGCATTCGATTGCAGATCGAGAGGTCCTTGGTTCAAACCCGAGTTCTCATTGTAACAGCACGGATCATTGCGTTTATTTTAGTTAAATCGACATTCCGCCTTGAACAAGGGGGAATAGCTCAGTGGTGTAGCATTCGACTGCAGATTAAGAAGTCCTTGGTTCAAACCTGAGTTCCCCCTGTAGTAGTACGATTCATTCCGTTTATTATAGTTAAATCGACATTACGATTATGAACAAGTAGGAATAGCTCAGTGGTAGAGTATGCGACTGCAGATCGAGAGGTCCTTGGTTCAAACCCCAGTTCTCCCTGTAACAGCACGGATCATTTGGTTTATTTTAGTTAAATCGACATTACGGCATTGAACAAGAGGGAATAGCTCAGTGGTAGAGTATGCGACTGCAGATCGAGAGGTCCTTGGTTCAAACCCCAGTTCTCCCTGTAACAGCACGGATCATTTCGTTTATTTTAGTTAAATCGACATTCCGCCTTGAACAAGGGGGAATAGCTCAGTGGTAGAGCATTCGACTGCAGATCGAGAGGTCCTTGGTTCAAACCCGAGTTCTCCCTGTAACAGCACGAAACATTCCGTTTATTTTAGTTAAAACGACAATACGGTCCTGAACAAGGGGAATAGCTCAGTGGTAGAGTATGCGACTGCAGATCGAGAGGTCCTTGGTTCAAACCCCAGTTCTCCCTGTAACAGCACGGATCATTTCGTTTATTTTAGTTAAATCGACATTCCGCCTTGAACAAGGGGGAATAGCTCAATGGTGTAGCATTCGACTGCAGATTAAGAAGTCCTTGGTTCAAACCTGAGTTCACCCTGTAGTAGTACGATTCATTCCGTTTATTTTAGTTAAATCGACATTACGGCCTTGAACAAGGGGGAATAGCTCAGTGGTAGAGCATTCGATTGCAGATCGAGAGGTCCTTGGTTCAAACCCCAGTTCTCCCTGTAACAGCACGGATCGTTTCGTTTATTTTAGTTAAATCGACATTACGGCCTTGAACAAGGGGGAATAGCTCAGTGGTAGAGCATTCGATTGCAGATCGAGAGGTCCTTGGTTCAAACCCGTGTTCTCACTGTAGCAGCACGGATCATTGCGTTTACTTTAGTTAAATCGACATTACGGCTATGAACAAGGGCGAATAGCTCAGTGGTAGAGTATGCGACTGCAGATCGAGAGGTCCTTGGATCAAACCCCAGTTCTCCCTGTAACAGCACGGATCATTTCGTTTATTTTAGTTAAATCGACATTACGGCCTTGAACAAGGGGGAATAGCTCAGTGGTAGAGCATTCGATTGCAGATCGAGAGGTCCTTGGTTCAAACCCGAGTTCTGATTGTAACAGCACGGATCATTGCGTTTATTTTAGTTAAATCGACATTACGGCTATGAACAAAGGGGAATAGCTCAGTGGTAGAGCATTCGACTGCAGATCGAGAGGTCCTTGGTTCAAACCCCAGTTCTCCCTGTAACAGCACGGATCATTGCGTTTATTTTAGTTAAATCGACATTACGGCTATGAACAAAGGGGAATAGCTCAGTGGTAGAGCATTCGACTGCAGATCGAGAGGTCCTTGGTACAAACCCGAGTTCTCCCTGTAACAGCACGAATCATTCCGTTTATTTTAGTTAAAACGACAATACGGTCCTGAACAAGGGGAAAAGCTCAGTAGTAGAGTATGCGACTGCAGATCGAGAGGTCCTTGGTTCAAACCCCAGTTCTCCCTGTAACAGCACGGATCATTTCGTTTATTTTAGTTAAATCGACATTCCGCCTTGAACAAGGGGGAATAGCTCAGTGGTAGAGCATTCGTCTGCAGATCGAGAGGTCCTTGGTTCAAACCCGTGTTCTCCCTGTAATAGCACGAATCATTCCGTTTATTTTAGTTAAAACGACAATACGGTTCTGAACAAGGGGAATAGCTCAGTGGTAGAGTATAAGACTGCAGATCGCGAGGTCCTTGGTTCAAAACCCAGTTCTACCTGTAACAGCACGGATCATTTCGTTTATTTTAGTTAAATCGACATTACGGCCTTGAACAAGGGGGAATAGCTCAGTGGTAGAGCATTCGATTGCAGATCGAGAGGTCCTTGGTTCAAACCCGAGTTCTCATTGTAACAGCACGGATCATTGCGTTTATTTTAGTTAAATCGACATTACGGCTATGAACAAAGGGGAATAGCTCAGTGGTAGAGCATTCGACTGCAGATCGAGAGGTCCTTGGTTCAAACCCGAGTTCTCCCTGTAACAGCACGAATCATTCCGTTTATTTTAGTTAAAACGACAATACGGTCCTGAACAAGGGGAAAAGCTCAGTGGTAGAGTATGCGACTGCAGATCGAGAGGTCCTTGGTTCAAACCCGAGTTCTCCCTGTAACAGCACGGATCATTGCGTTTATTTTAGTTAAAACGACAATACGGTCCTGAACAAGGGGAATAGCACAGTGGTAGAGTATGCGACTGCAGATCGAGAGGTCCTTGGTTCAAACCCCAGTTCTCCCTGTAACAGCACGAAACATTCCGTTTATTTTAGTTAAAACGACAATACGGTCCTGAACAAGTGGGAATAGCTCAGTGGTAGAGCATTCGACGGCAGATCGAGAGGTCCTTGGTTCAAACCCGAGTTCTCCCTGTAACAGCACGGATCATTTCGTTTATTTTAGTTAAATCGACATTACGGCCTTGAACAAGGGGGAATAGCTCAGTGGTAGAGCATTCGATTGCAGATCGAGAGGTCCTTGGTTCAAACCCGAGTTCTCATTGTAACAGCACGGATCACTGCGTTTATTTTAGTTAAATCGACATTACGGCTATGAACAAACTGGAATAGCTCAGTGGTAGAGCATTCGACTGCAGATCGCGAGGTCCTGGGTTCAAACCCGAGTTCTCCCTGTAACAGCACGAATCATTCCGTTTATTTTAGTTAAAACGACAATACGGTCCTGAACAAGGGGAATAGCTCAGTGGTAGAGTATGCGACTGCAGATCGAGAGGTCCTTGGTTCAAACCCCTGTTCTCCTTGTAACAGCACGGATCATTTCGTTTATTTTAGTTAAATCGACATTCCGCCTTGAACAAGGGGGAATAGCTCAGTGGTAGAGCATTCGACTGCAGATCGAGAGGTCCTTAGTTCAAACCCGTGTTCTCCCTGTAACAGCACGAATCATTCCGTTTATTTTAGTTAAAACGACAATACGGTCCTGAACAAGGGGAATAGCTCAGTGGTAGAGTATGCGACTGCAGATCGAGAGGTCCTTGGTTCAAACCCCAGTTCTCCCTGTAACAGCACGGATAATTTCGTTTATTTTAGTTAAATCGACATTCCGCCTTGAACAAGGGGGAATAGCTCAATGGTGTAGCATTCGACTGCAGATTAAGAAGTCCTTGGTTCAAACCTGAGTTCACCCTGTAGTAGTACGATTCATTCCGTTTATTTTAGTTAAATCGACATTACGATTATGAACAAGTAGGAATAGCTCAGTGGTAGAGAATTCGACGGCAGATCGAGAGGTGCTTGGTTCAAACCCGAGTTCTCCCTGTAACAGCACAGATCATTCTTTTTATTTTAGTTGAATCGACATTACGGCCTTGAACAAGGGGGAATAGCTCAGTGGTAGAGCATTCGATTGCAGATCGAGAGGTCCTTGGTTCAAACCCCAGTTCTCCCTGTAACAGCACGGATCGTTTCGTTTATTTTAGTTAAATCGACATTACGGCCTTGAACAAGGGGGAATAGCTCAGTGGTAGAGCATTCGATTGCAGATCGAGAGGTCCTTGGTTCAAACCCGTGTTCTCACTGTAGCAGCACGGATCATTGCGTTTACTTTAGTTAAATCGACATTACGGCTATGAACAAGGGCGAATAGCTCAGTGGTAGAGTATGCGACTGCAGATCGAGAGGTCCTTGGTTCAAACCCCAGTTCTCCCTGTAACAGCACGGATCATTTCGTTTATTTTAGTTAAATCGACATTACGGCCTTGAACAAGGGGGAATAGCTCAGTGGTAGAGCATTCGATTGCAGATCGAGAGGTCCTTGGTTCAAACCCGAGTTCTGATTGTAACAGCACGGATCATTGCGTTTATTTTAGTTAAATCGACATTACGGCTATGAACAAAGGGGAATAGCTCAGTGGTAGAGCATTCGACTGCAGATCGAGAGGTCCTTGGTTCAAACCCCAGTTCTCCCTGTAACAGCACGGATCATTGCGTTTATTTTAGTTAAATCGACATTACGGCTATGAACAAAGGGGAATAGCTCAGTGGTAGAGCATTCGACTGCAGATCGAGAGGTCCTTGGTTCAAACCCGAGTTCTGATTGTAACAGCACGGATCATTGCGTTTATTTTAGTTAAATCGACATTACGGCTATGAACAAAGGGGAATAGCTCAGTGGTAGAGCATTCGACTGCAGATCGAGAGGTCCTTGGTTCAAACCCCAGTTCTCCCTGTAACAGCACGGATCATTGCGTTTATTTTAGTTAAATCGACATTACGGCTATGAACAAAGGGGAATAGCTCAGTGGTAGAGCATTCGATTGCAGATCGAGAGGTCCTTGGTTCAAACCCGAGTTCTGATTGTAACAGCACGGATCATTGCGTTTATTTTAGTTAAATCGACATTACGGCTATGAACAAAGGGGAATAGCTCAGTGGTAGAGCATTCGACTGCAGATTAAGAAGTCCTTGGTTCAAACCTGAGTTCACCCTGTAGTAGTACGATTCATTCCGTTTATTTTAGTTAAATCGACATTACGATTATGAACAAGTAGGAATAGCTCAGTGGTAGAGAATTCGACGGCAGATCGAGAGGTGCTTGGTTCAAACCCGAGTTCTCCCTGTAACAGCACAGATCATTCTTTTTATTTTAGTTGAATCGACATTACGGCCTTGAACAAGGGGGAATAGCTCAGTGGTAGAGCATTCGATTGCAGATCGAGAGGTCCTTGGTTCAAACCCGTGTTCTCCCTGTAATAGCACGAATCATTCCGTTTATTTTAGTTAAAACGACAATACGGTTCTGAACAAGGGGAATAGCTCAGTGGTAGAGTATAAGACTGCAGATCGCGAGGTCCTTGGTTCAAAACCCAGTTCTCCCTGTAACAGCACGGATCATTTCGTTTATTTTAGTTAAATCGACATTACGGCCTTGAACAAGGGGGAATAGCTCAGTGGTAGAGCATTCGATTGCAGATCGAGAGGTCCTTGGTTCAAACCCGAGTTCTGATTGTAACAGCACGGATCATTGCGTTTATTTTAGTTAAATCGACATTACGGCTATGAACAAAGGGGAATAGCTCAGTGGTAGAGCATTCGACTGCAGATCGAGAGGTCCTTGGTTCAAACCCCAGTTCTCCCTGTAACAGCACGGATCATTGCGTTTATTTTAGTTAAATCGACATTACGGCTATGAACAAAGGGGAATAGCTCAGTGGTAGAGCATTCGACTGCAGATCGAGAGGTCCTTGGTTCAAACCCGAGTTCTGATTGTAACAGCACGGATCATTGCGTTTATTTTAGTTAAATCGACATTACGGCTATGAACAAAGGGGAATAGCTCAGTGGTAGAGCATTCGACTGCAGATCGAGAGGTCCTTGGTTCAAACCCCAGTTCTCCCTGTAACAGCACGGATCATTGCGTTTATTTTAGTTAAATCGACATTACGGCTATGAACAAAGGGGAATAGCTCAGTGGTAGAGCATTCGATTGCAGATCGAGAGGTCCTTGGTTCAAACCCGAGTTCTGATTGTAACAGCACGGATCATTGCGTTTATTTTAGTTAAATCGACATTACGGCTATGAACAAAGGGGAATAGCTCAGTGGTAGAGCATTCGACTGCAGATTAAGAAGTCCTTGGTTCAAACCTGAGTTCACCCTGTAGTAGTACGATTCATTCCGTTTATTTTAGTTAAATCGACATTACGATTATGAACAAGTAGGAATAGCTCAGTGGTAGAGAATTCGACGGCAGATCGAGAGGTGCTTGGTTCAAACCCGAGTTCTCCCTGTAACAGCACAGATCATTCTTTTTATTTTAGTTGAATCGACATTACGGCCTTGAACAAGGGGGAATAGCTCAGTGGTAGAGCATTCGATTGCAGATCGAGAGGTCCTTGGTTCAAACCCGTGTTCTCCCTGTAATAGCACGAATCATTCCGTTTATTTTAGTTAAAACGACAATACGGTTCTGAACAAGGGGAATAGCTCAGTGGTAGAGTATAAGACTGCAGATCGCGAGGTCCTTGGTTCAAAACCCAGTTCTCCCTGTAACAGCACGGATCATTTCGTTTATTTTAGTTAAATCGACATTACGGCCTTGAACAAGGGGGAATAGCTCAGTGGTAGAGCATTCGATTGCAGATCGAGAGGTCCTTGGTTCAAACCCGAGTTCTCATTGTAACAGCACGGATCATTGCGTTTATTTTAGTTAAATCGACATTACGGCTATGAACAAAGGGGAATAGCTCAGTGGTAGAGCATTCGACTGCAGATCGAGAGGTCCTTGGTTCAAACCCGAGTTCTCCCTGTAACAGCACGAATCATTCCGTTTATTTTAGTTAAAACGACAATACGGTCCTGAACAAGGGGAAAAGCTCAGTGGTAGAGTATGCGACTGCAGATCGAGAGGTCCTTGGTTCAAACCCCAGTTCTCCCTGTAACAGCACGGATAATTTCGTTTATTTTAGTTAAATCGACATTCCGCCTTGAACAAGGGGGAATAGCTCAGTGGTGTAGCATTCGACTGCAGATTAAGAAGTCCTTGGTTCAAACCTGAGTTCCCCCTGTAGTAGTACGATTCATTCCGTTTATTATAGTTAAATCGACATTACGATTATGAACAAGTAGGAATAGCTCAGTGGTAGAGTATGCGACTGCAGATCGAGAGGTCCTTGGTTCAAACCCCAGTTCTCCCTGTAACAACACGGATCATTTGGTTTATTTTAGTTAAATCGACATTCCGCCTTGAACAAGGGGAAATAACTCAGTGGTGTCGCATTCGACTGCAGATTAAGAAGTCCTTGGTTCAAACCTGAGTTCCCCCTGTAGTAGTACGATTCATTCCGTTTATTTTAGTTCAATCGACATTACGATTACGAACAAGTAGGAATAGCTCAGTGGTAGAGTATGCGACTGCAGATCGAGAGGTCCTTGGTTCAAACCCCAGTTCTCCCTGTAACAGCACGGATCGTTTCGTTTATTTTAGTTAAATCGACATTACGGCCTTGAAAAAGGGGGAATAGCTCAGTGGTAGAGCATTCGATTGCAGATCGAGAGGCCCTTGGTTCAAACCCGTGTTCTCACTGTAGCAGCACGGATCATTGCGTTTACTTTAGTTAAATCGACATTACGGCTATGAACAAGGGCGAATAGCTCAGTGGTAGAGTATGCGACTGCAGATCGAGAGGTCCTTGGTTCAAACCCCAGTTCTCCCTGTAACAGCACGGATCATTTCGTTTATTTTAGTTAAATCGACATTACGGCCTTGAACAAGGGGGAATAGCTCAGTGGTAGAGCATTCGATTGCAGATCGAGAGGTCCTTGGTTCAAACCCGAGTTCTCATTGTAACAGCACGGATCATTGCGTTTATTTTAGTTAAATCGACATTACGGCCTTGAACAAGGGGGAATAGCTCAGTGGTAGAGCATTCGATTGCAGATCGAGAGGTCCTTGGTTCAAACCCGAGTTCTCATTGTAACAGCACGGATCATTGCGTTTATTTTAGTTAAATCGACATTACGGCTATGAACAAAGGGGAATAGCTCAGTGGTAGAGCATTCGACTGCAGATCGAGAGGTCCTTGGTTCAAACCCGAGTTCTCCCTGTAACAGCACGAATCATTCCGTTTATTTTAGTTAAAACGACAATACGGTCCTGAACAAGGGGAAAAGCTCAGTGGTAGAGTATGCGACTGCAGATCGAGAGGTCCTTGGTTCAAACCCCAGTTCTCCCTGTAACAGCACGGATCATTTCGTTTATTTTAGTTAAATCGACATTCCTTGGTTCAAACCTGAGTTCCCCCTGTAGTAGTACGATTCATTCCGTTTATTTTAGTTCAATCGACATTACGATTACGAACAAGTAGGAATAGCTCAGTGGTAGAGTATGCGACTGCAGATCGAGAGGTCCTTGGTTCAAACCCCAGTTCTCCCTGTAAGAGCACGGATCATTTGGTTTATTTTAGTTAAATCGACATTACGGCCTTGAACAAGGGAGAATAGCTCAGTGGTAGAGCATTCGATTGCAGATCGAGAGGTCCTTGGTTCAAACCCGAGTTCTTACTGTAACAGACGGATCATTGCGTTTATTTTAGTTAAATCGACATTACGGCCTTGAACAAGGGGAATAGCTCAGTTGTAGAGCATTCGACTGCAGATTGAGAAGTCCTTGGTTCAAACCCGAGTTCCCCCTGTAGTAACACGAATCATTCCGTTTATTTTAGTTAAATCGACATTACGATTATGAACAAGTGGGAATAGCTCAGTGGTAGAGCATGCGACGGCAGATCGAGAGGTCCTTGGTTCAAACCCGAGTTCTCCCTGTAACAGCACGGATCATTCCGTTTATTTTAGTTAAATCGACATTACGGTCTTGAACAAGGGGGAATAGCTCAGTGGTGTAGCATTCGACTGCAGATTAAGAAGTCCTTGGTTCAAACCTGAGTTCACCCCGTAGTAGTACGATTCATTCCGTTTATTTTAGTTAAATCGACATTACGATTATGAACAAGTAGGAATAGCTCAGTGGTAGAGAATTCGACGGCAGATCGAGAGGTGCTTGGTTCAAACCCGAGTTCTCCCTGTAACAGCACGGATCATTTGGTTTATTTTAGTTAAATCGACATTACGGCCTTGAACAAGGGGGAATAGCTCAGTGGTAGAGCATTCGATTGCAGATCGAGAGGTCCTTGGTTCAAACCCCAGTTCTCCCTGTAACAGCACGGATCGTTTCGTTTATTTTAGTTAAATCGACATTACGGCCTCTAACAAGGGGGAATAGCTCAGTGGTAGAGCATTCGATTGCAGATCGAGAGGTCCTTGGTTCATACCCGTGTTCTCACTGTAGCAGCACGGATCATTGCGTTTACTTTAGTTAAATCGACATTACGGCTATGAACAAGGGCGAATAGCTCAGTGGTAGAGTATGCGACTGCAGATCGAGAGGTCCTTGGTTCAAACCCCAGTTCTCCCTGTAACAGCACGGATCATTGCGTTTATTTTAGTTAAATCGACATTACGCCTTGAACAAGGGGGAATAGCTCAGTGGTGTAGCATTCGACTGCAGATTAAGAAGTCCTTGGTTCAAACCTGAGTTCCCCCTGTAGTAGTACTATTAATTCCGTTTATTATAGTTAAATCGACATTACGATTATGAACAAGTAGGAAAAGCTCAGTGGTAGAGTATGCGACTGCAGATCGAGAGGTCCTTGGTTCAAACCCCAGTTCTCCCTGTAACAGCACGGATAATTTCGTTTATTTTAGTTAAATCGACATTTCGCCTTGAACAAGGGGGAATAGCTCAGTGGTGTAGCATTCGACTGCAGATTAAGAAGTCCTTGGTTCAAACCTGAGTTCCCCCTGTAGTAGTACGATTCATTCCGTTTATTATAGTTAAATCGACATTACGATTATGAACAAGTAGGAATAGCTCAGTGGTAGAGTATGCGATTGCAGATCGAGAGGTCCTTGGTTCAAACCCCAGTTCTCCCTGTAACAACACGGATCATTTGGTTTATTTTAGTTAAATCGACATTCCGCCTTGAACAAGGGGAAATAACTCAGTGGTGTCGCATTCGACTGCAGATTAAGAAGTCCTTGGTTCAAACCTGAGTTCCCCCTGTAGTAGTACGATTCATTCCGTTTATTTTAGTTCAATCGACATTACGATTATGAACAAGTAGGAATAGCTCAGTGGTAGAGTATGCGACTGCAGATCGAGAGGTCCTTGGTTCAAACCCCAGTTCTCCCTGTAACAGCGCGGATCATTTGGTTTATTTTAGTTAAATCGACATTACGGCCTTGAACAAGAGGGAATAGCTCAGTGGTAGAACATTCGATTGCAGATCGAGAGGTCCTTGGTTCAAACCCGAGTTCTCCCTGTAACAGCACGGATCATAGCGTTTATTTTAGTTAAATCGACATTCCGCCTTGAACAAGGGGGAATAGCTCAGTGGTAGAGCATTCGACTGCAGATCGAGAGGTCCTTGGTTCAAACCCGAGTTCTCCCTGTAACAGCACGGATCATTGCGTTTATTTTAGTTAAATCGACATTACGCCTTGAACAAGGGGGAATAGCTCAGTGGTGTAGCATTCGACTGCAGATTAAGAAGTCCTTGGTTTCATACCTGAGTTCCCCCTGTAGTAAAACGAATCATTCCGTTTATTTTAGTTAAATAGACATTACGATTATGAACAAGTGGGAATAGCTCAGTGGTAGAGTATGCGACTGCAGATCGAGAGGTCCTTGGTTCAAACCCCAGTTCTCCCTGTAACAGCACGGATCATTTGGTTTATTTTAGTTAAATCGACATTACGGCCTTGAACAAGGGGGAATAGCTCAGTGGTAGAGCATTCGATTGCAGATCGAGAGGTCCTTGGTTCAAACCCGAGTTCTTACTGTAACAGACGGATCATTGCGTTTATTTTAGTTAAATCGACATTACGGCCTTGAACAAGGGGAATAGCTCAGTTGTAGAGCATTCGACTGCAGATTGAGAAGTCCTTGGTTCAAACCCGAGTTCCCCCTGTAGTAACACGAATCATTCCGTTTATTTTAGTTAAATCGACATTACGATTATGAACAAGTGGGAATAGCTCAGTGGTAGAGCATGCGACGGCAGATCGAGAGGTCCTTGGTTCAAACCCGAGTTCTCCCTGTAACAGCACGGATCATTCCGTTTATTTTAGTTAAATCGACATTACGGTCTTGAACAAGGGGAAATAACTCAGTGGTGTCGCATTCGACTGCAGATTAAGAAGTCCTTGGTTCAAACCTGAGTTCCCCCTGTAGTAGTACGATTCATTCCGTTTATTTTAGTTCAATCGACATTACGATTATGAACAAGTAGGAATAGCTCAGTGGTAGAGTATGCGACTGCAGATCGAGAGGTCCTTGGTTCAAACCCCAGTTCTCCCTGTAACAGCGCGGATCATTTGGTTTATTTTAGTTAAATCGACATTACGGCCTTGAACAAGAGGGAATAGCTCAGTGGTAGAACATTCGATTGCAGATCGAGAGGTCCTTGGTTCAAACCCGAGTTCTCACTGTAACAGCACGAATCATTTCGTTTATTTTAGTTAAATCGACATTCCGCCTTGAACAAGGGGGAATAGCTCAGTGGTAGAGCATTCGACTGCAGATCGAGAGGTCCTTGGTTCAAACCCGAGTTCTCCCTGTAACAGCACGGATCATAGCGTTTATTTTAGTTAAATCGACATTCCGCCTTGAACAAGGGGGAATAGCTCAGTGGTAGAGCATTCGACTGCAGATCGAGAGGTCCTTGGTTCAAACCCGAGTTCTCCCTGTAACAGCACGGATCATTGCGTTTATTTTAGTTAAATCGACATTACGCCTTGAACAAGGGGGAATAGCTCAGTGGTGTAGCATTCGACTGCAGATTAAGAAGTCCTTGGTTTCATACCTGAGTTCCCCCTGTAGTAACACGAATCATTCCGTTTATTTTAGTTAAATAGACATTACGATTATGAACAAGTGGGAATAGCTCAGTGGTAGAGTATGCGACTGCAGATCGAGAGGTCCTTGGTTCAAACCCCAGTTCTCCCTGTAACAGCACGGATCATTTGGTTTATTTTAGTTAAATCGACATTACGGCCTTGAACAAGGGGGAATAGCTCAGTGGTAGAGCATTCGATTGCAGATCGAGAGGTCCTTGGTTCAAACCCGAGTTCTTACTGTAACAGACGGATCATTGCGTTTATTTTAGTTAAATCGACATTACGGCCTTGAACAAGGGGAATAGCTCAGTTGTAGAGCATTCGACTGCAGATTGAGAAGTCCTTGGTTCAAACCCGAGTTCCCCCTGTAGTAACACGAATCATTCCGTTTATTTTAGTTAAATCGACATTACGATTATGAACAAGTGGGAATAGCTCAGTGGTAGAGCATGCGACGGCAGATCGAGAGGTCCTTGGTTCAAACCCGAGTTCTCCCTGTAACAGCACGGATCATTCCGTTTATTTTAGTTAAATCGACATTACGGTCTTGAACAAGGGGAAATAACTCAGTGGTGTCGCATTCGACTGCAGATTAAGAAGTCCTTGGTTCAAACCTGAGTTCCCCCTGTAGTAGTACGATTCATTCCGTTTATTTTAGTTCAATCGACATTACGATTATGAACAAGTAGGAATAGCTCAGTGGTAGAGTATGCGACTGCAGATCGAGAGGTCCTTGGTTCAAACCCCAGTTCTCCCTGTAACAGCGCGGATCATTTGGTTTATTTTAGTTAAATCGACATTACGGCCTTGAACAAGAGGGAATAGCTCAGTGGTAGAACATTCGATTGCAGATCGAGAGGTCCTTGGTTCAAACCCGAGTTCTCACTGTAACAGCACGAATCATTTCGTTTATTTTAGTTAAATCGACATTCCGCCTTGAACAAGAGGGAATAGCTCAGTGGTAGAGCATTCGACTGCAGATCGAGAGGTCCTTGGTTCAAACCCGAGTTCTCCCTGTAACAGCACGGATCATAGCGTTTATTTTAGTTAAATCGACATTCCGCCTTGAACAAGGGGGAATAGCTCAGTGGTAGAGCATTCGACTGCAGATCGAGAGGTCCTTGGTTCAAACCCGAGTTCTCCCTGTAACAGCACGGATCATTGCGTTTATTTTAGTTAAATCGACATTACGCCTTGAACAAGGGGGAATAGCTCAGTGGTGTAGCATTCGACTGCAGATTAAGAAGTCCTTGGTTTCATACCTGAGTTCCCCCTGTAGTAACACGAATCATTCCGTTTATTTTAGTTAAATAGACATTACGATTATGAACAAGTGGGAATAGCTCAGTGGTAGAGCATTCGACGGCAGATCGAGAGGTCCTTGGTTCAAAACCGAGTTCTCCCGTTAACAGCACGGATCATTGCGTTTATTTTAGTTAAATCGACATTACGGCTATGAACAAAGGGGAATAGCTCAGTGGTAGAGCATGCGACTGCAGATCGAGAGGTCCTTGGTTTAAACCCGAGTTCTCCCTGTAACAGCACGGACCATTTCGTTTATTTTAGTTAAATCGACATTACAGCTATAAACAAGGGGGAATAGCTCAGTGGTAGAGCGTTCGACTGCAGATCGAGAGGTCCATGGTTCAAACCCGAGTTTTCCCTGTAATAGCACGGATCATTGCGTTTATTTTAGTTAAATCGACATTACGGCCTTGAAGTAAGGGGAGTAGCTGAGTGGTAGAGCATTCGACTGCAGATCGAAAGGTCCATGGATCAAACCCGAGTTTTCCCTGTAATAGCACGGATCATTGCGTTTATATTAGTTAAATCGACATTACGGCTATGAACAAGGGGGAGTAGCTCAGTGGTAGAGCATTGGACTGCAGATCGAAAGGTCCATGGTTCAAACCCGAGTTTTCCCTGTAATAGCACGGATCATTGCGTTTATTTTAGTTAAATCGACATTACGGCTATGAACAAGGGGAATAGCTCAGTGGTAGAGCATTCGACTGCAGATCGAGAGGTGCTTGGTTCAAACCCGAGTTCTCCCTGTAACAGCACGGATCAATCCGTTTATTTTAGTTAAATCGACATAACGGTTATGAACAAAGTGGAATAGCTCAATGGTAGAGCATTCGATTGCAGATCGAGAGGTCCTTGGTTCAAACCCGAGTTCTCACTGTAACAGCACGAATCATTCCGTTTATTTTAGTTAAAACGACAATACGGTCCTGAACAAGGGGGAATAGCTCAGTGGTAGAGTATGCGACCGCAGATCGAGAGGTCCTTGGTTTTAACCCGAGTTCTCACTGTAACAGCACGGATCATAGCGTTTATTTTAGTTAAATCGACATTACGGCTATGAATAAGGGGGAATAGCTCAGTGGTAGAGTATGCGACTGCAGATCGAGAGGTCCTTGGTTCAAACCCCAGTTCTCCCTGTAACAGCACGGATCATTTCGTTTATTTTAGTTAAATCGACATTACGGCTATGAACAAAGGGGAATAGCTCAGTGGTGTACCATTCGACTGCAGATTAAGAAGTCCTTGGTTCAAACCTGAGTTCCCCCTGTAGTAGTACGATTCATTCCGTTTATTTTAGTTAAATCGACATTAGGATTATGAACAAGTAAGAATAGCTCAGTGGTAGAGTATGCGACTGGAGATCGAGAGGTCCTTGGTTCAAACCCCAGTTCTCCCTGTAACAGCACGGATCATTTGGTTTATTTTAGTTAAATCGACACTACGGCCTTGAACAAGAGGGAATAGCTCAGTGGTAGAGCATTCGATTGCAGATCGAGAGGTCCTTGGTTCAAACCCGAGTTCTCACTGTAACAGCACGAATCATTTCGTTTATTTTAGTTAAATCGATATTACGCCCTTGAACAAGGGGGAATAGCTCAGTGGTAGAGCATTCGATTGCAGATCGAGAGGTCCTTGGTTCAAACCCGAGTTCTCACTGTAACAGCAAGGATCATTGCGTTTACTTTAGTTAAATCGACATTACGGCTATGAACAAAGGGGAATAGCTAAGTGGTAGAGCATTCGACTGCAAATCGAGAGGTACTTGGTTCAAACCCGAGTTCTCCATGTAACAGCACGAATCATTCCGTTTATTTTAGTTAAAACGACAATACGGTCCTGAACAAGGGGAATAGCTCAGTGGTAGAGTATGCGACTGCAGATCGAGAGGTCCTTGGTTCAAACCCTAGTTCTCCCTGTAACAGCACGGATCATTTCGTTTATTTTAGTTAAATCGACATTCCGCCTTGAACAAGGGGGAATAGCTCAGTGGTAGAGCATTCGACTGCAGATCGAGAGGTCCTTGGTTCAAACCCGAGTTCTCCGTGTAACAGCACGGATCATTGCGTTTTTTTTAGTTAAATCGACATTAAGGCTATGAACAAGGGGGAATAGCTCAGTGGTAGAGTATGCGACTGCAGATCGAGAGGTCCTTGGTTCAAACCCCAGTTCTCCCTGTAACAGCACGGATCATTCCGTTTATTTTAGTTAAATCGACATTACGGGCTTGAACAAGGGGGAATAGCTCAGTGGTAGAGCCTTCGTTTGCAGATCGAGAGGTCCTTGGTTCAAACCCGAGTTCTTACTGTAACAGCACGGATCATTGCGTTTATTTTAGTTAAATCGACATTACGGCCTTGAACAAGGGGGAATAGCTCAGTTGTAGAGCATTCGACTGCAGAACGAGAGATCCTTGGTTCGAACTTCAGTTCTCCCTGTAACAGCACGGATTATTCCGTTTATTTTAGTTAAATCGACATTACGGCTAGGAACAAGGAGGGAAAGCTCGCATTCGACTGCAGATCGAGAGTTACTTGGTTCAAAACCGAGTTCCCCCTGTAACAGCACGGATCATTCCAATTATTTTAGTTAAATCGACATTACGGCTAGGAACAAGGAGGGAAAGCTCGCATTCGACTGCAGGTCGAGAGGTCCATGGTTCAAACCCGAGTTTTCCCTGTAATAGCACGAATCATTCCGTTTTTTTTAGTTAAAACGACAATACGGTTCTGAACAAGGGGAATAGCTCAGTGGTAGAGTATAAGACTGCAGATCGCGAGGTCCTTGGTTCAAACCCCAGTTCTCCCTGTAACAGCACGGATCATTTCGTTTATTTTAGTTAAATCGACATTACGGCCTTGAACAAGGGGGAATAGCTCAGTGGTAGAGCATTCGATTGCAGATCGAGAGGTCCTTGGTTCAAACCCGAGTTCTCATTGTAACAGCACGGATCATTGCGTTTATTTTAGTTAAATCGACATTACGGCTATGAACAAAGGGGAATAGCTCAGTGGTAGAGCATTCGACTGCAGATCGAGAGGTCCTTGGTTCAAACCCGAGTTCTCCCTGTAACAGCACGAATCATTCCGTTTATTTTAGTTAAAACGACAATACGGTCCTGAACAAGGGGAAAAGCTCAGTGGTAGAGTATGTGACTGCAGATCGAGAGGTCCTTGGTTCAAACCCCAGTTCTCCCTGTAACAGCACGGATCATTTCGTTTATTTTAGTTAAATCGACATTCCGCCTTGAACAAGGGGGAATAGCTCAGTGGTAGAGCATTCGTCTGCAGATCGAGAGGTCCTTGGTTCAAACCCGTGTTCTCCCTGTAGTAGTACGATTCATTCCGTTTATTATAGTTAAATCGACATTACGATTACGAACAAGTAGGAATAGCTCAGTGGTAGAGTATGCGACTGCAGATCGAGAGGTCCTTGGTTCAAACCCCAGTTCTCCCTGTAACAGCACGGATCATTTGGTTTATTTTAGTTAAATCGACATTACGGCCTTGAACAAGGGGGAATAGCTCAGTGGTAGAGCATTCGATTGCAGATCGAGAGGTCCTTGGTTCAAACCCGAGTTCTTACTGTAACAGCACGGATCATTGCGTTTATTTTAGTTAAATCGACATTACGGCCTTGAACAAGGGGGAATAGCTCAGTTGTAGAGCATTCGACTGCAGATTGAGAAGTCGTTGGTTCAAACCCGAGTTCCCCCTGTAGTAACACGAATCATTCCGTTTATTTTAGTTAAATTGACATTACGATTATGAACAAGTGGGAATAGCTCAGTGGTAGAGCATTCGACGGCAGATCGAGAGGTCCTTGGTTCAAACCCGAGTTCTCCCTGTAACAGCACGGATCATTCCGTTTATTTTAGTTAAATCGACATTACGGTCTTGAACAAGGGGGAAGAGCTCAGTGGTGTAGCATTCGACTGCAGATTAAGAAGTCCTTGGTTCAAACCTGAGTTCACCCTGTAGTAGTACGATTCATTCCGTTTATTTTAGTTAAATCGACATTACGATTATGAACAAGTAGGAATAGCTCAGTGGTAGAGAATTCGACGGCAGATCGAGAGGTGCTTGGTTCAAACCCGAGTTCTCCCTGTAACAGCACAGATCATTCCGTTTATTTTAGTTGAATCGACATTACGGCCTTGAACAAGGGGGAATAGCTCAGTGGTAGAGCATTCGATTGCAGATCGAGAGGTCCTTGGTTTTAACCCCAGTTCTAACTGTAACAGCACGGATCGTTTCGTTTATTTTAGTTAAATCGACATTACGGCCTTGAACAAGGGGGAATAGCTCAGTGGTAGAGCATTCGATTGCAGATCGAGAGGTCCTTGGTTCAAACCCGTGTTCTCACTGTAGCAGCACGGATCATTGCGTTTACTTTAGTTAAATCGACATTACGGCTATGAACAAGGGCGAATAGCTCAGTGGTAGAGTATGCGACTGCAGATCGAGAGGTCCTTGGTTCAAACCCCAGTTCTCCCTGTAACAGCACGGATCATTTCGTTTATTTTAGTTAAATCGACATTACGGCCTTGAACAAGGGGGAATAGCTCAGTGGTAGAGCATTCGATTGCAGATCGAGAGGTCCTTGGTTCAAACCCGAGTTCTCATTGTAACAGCACGGATCATTGCGTTTATTTTAGTTAAATCGACATTACGGCTATGAACAAAGGGGAATAGCTCAGTGGTAGAGCATTCGACTGCAGATCGAGAGGTCCTTGGTTCAAACCCGAATTCTCCCTGTAACAGCACGAATCATTCCGTTTATTTTAGTTAAAACGACAATACGGTCCTGAACAAGGGGAAAAGCTCAGTGGTAGAGAATGCGACTGCAGATCGAGAGGTCCTTGGTTCAAACCCCAGTTCTCCCTGTAACAGCACGGATCATTTCGTTTATTTTAGTTAAATCGACATTCCGCCTTGAACAAGGGGGAATAGCTCAGTGGTAGAGCATTCGTCTGCAGATCGAGAGGTCCTTGGTTCAAACCCGTGTTCTCCCTGTAATAGCACGAATCATTCCGTTTATTTTAGTTAAAACGACAATACGGTTCTGAACAAGGGGAATAGCTCAGTGGTAGAGTATAAGACTGCAGATCGCGAGGTCCTTGGTTCAAACCCCAGTTCTCCCTGTAACAGCACGGATCATTTCGTTTATTTTAGTTAAATCGACATTACGGCCTTGAACAAGGGGGAATAGCTCAGTGGTAGAGCATTCGATTGCAGATCGAGAGGTCCTTGGTTCAAACCCGAGTTCTCATTGTAACAGCACGGATCATTGCGTTTATTTTAGTTAAATCGACATTACGGCTATGAACAAAGGGGAATAGCTCAGTGGTAGAGCATTCGACTGCAGATCGAGAGGTCCTTGGTTCAAACCCGAGTTCTCCCTGTAACAGCACGAATCATTCCGTTTATTTTAGTTAAAACGACAATACGGTCCTGAACAAGGGGAAAAGCTCAGTGGTAGAGTATGCGACTGCAGATCGAGAGGTCCTTGGTTCAAACCCCAGTTCTCCCTGTAACAGCACGGATCATTTCGTTTATTTTAGTTAAATCGACATTCCGCCTTGAACAAGGGGGAATAGCTCAGTGGTAGAGCATTCGTCTGCAGATCGAGAGGTCCTTGGTTCAAACCCGTGTTCTCCCTGTAATAGCACGAATCATTCCGTTTATTTTAGTTAAAACGACAATACGGTTCTGAACAAGGGGAATAGCTCAGTGGTAGAGTATAAGACTGCAGATCGCGAGGTCCTTGGTTCAAACCCCAGTTCTCCCTGTAACAGCACGGATCATTTCGTTTATTTTAGTTAAATCGACATTACGGCCTTGAACAAGGGGGAATAGCTCAGTGGTAGAGCATTCGATTGCAGATCGAGAGGTCCTTGGTTCAAACCCGAGTTCTCATTGTAACAGCACGGATCATTGCGTTTATTTTAGTTAAATCGACATTACGGCTATGAACAAAGGGGAATAGCTCAGTGGTAGAGCATTCGACTGCAGATCGAGAGGTCCTTGGTTCAAACCCGAGTTCTCCCTGTAACAGCACGAATCATTCCGTTTATTTTAGTTAAAACGACAATACGGTCCTGAACAAGGGGAAAAGCTCAGTGGTAGAGTATGCGACTGCAGATCGAGAGGTCCTTGGTTCAAACCCCAGTTCTCCCTGTAACAGCACGGATCATTTCGTTTATTTTAGTTAAATCGACATTCCGCCTTGAACAAGGGGGAATAGCTCAGTGGTAGAGCATTCGTCTGCAGATCGAGAGGTCCTTGGTTCAAACCCGTGTTCTCCCTGTAACAGCACGAATCATTCCGTTTATTTTAGTTAAAACGACAATACGGTCCTGAACAAGGGGAATAGCTCAGTGGTAGAGTATGCGACTGCAGATCGAGAGGTCCTTGGTTCAAACCCCAGTTCTCCCTGTAACAGCACGGATAATTTCGTATATTTTGGTTAAATCGACATTCCGCCTTGAACAAGGGGGAATAGCTCAGTGGTGTAGCATTCGACTGCAGATTAAGAAGTCCTTGGTTCAAACCTGAGTTCCCCCTGTAGTAGTACGATTCATTCCGTTTATTATAGTTAAATCGACATTACGATTATGAACAAGTAGGAATAGCTCAGTGGTAGAGTATGCGACTGCAGATCGAGAGGTCCTTGGTTCAAACCCCAGTTCTCCCTGTAACAACACGGATCATTTGGTTTATTTTAGTTAAATCGACATTCCGCCTTGAACAAGGGGAAATAACTCAGTGGTGTCGCATTCGACTGCAGATTAAGAAGTCCTTGGTTCAAACCTGAGTTCCCCCTGTAGTAGTACGATTCATTCCGTTTATTTTAGTTCAATCGACATTACGATTACGAACAAGTAGGAATAGCTCAGTGGTAGAGTATGCGACTGCAGATCGAGAGGTCCTTGGTTCAAACCCCAGTTCTCCCTGTAACAGCACGGATCGTTTCGTTTATTTTAGTTAAATCGACATTACGGCCTTGAAAAAGGGGGAATAGCTCAGTGGTAGAGCATTCGATTGCAGATCGAGAGGTCCTTGGTTCAAACCCGTGTTCTCACTGTAGCAGCACGGATCATTGCGTTTACTTTAGTTAAATCGACATTACGGCTATGAACAAGGGCGAATAGCTCAGTGGTAGAGTATGCGACTGCAGATCGAGAGGTCCTTGGTTCAAACCCCAGTTCTCCCTGTAACAGCACGGATCATTTCGTTTATTTTAGTTAAATCGACATTACGGCCTTGAACAAGGGGGAATAGCTCAGTGGTAGAGCATTCGATTGCAGATCGAGAGGTCCTTGGTTCAAACCCGAGTTCTCATTGTAACAGCACGGATCATTGCGTTTATTTTAGTTAAATCGACATTACGACTATGAACAAAGGGGAATAGCTCAGTGGTAGAGCATTCGACTGCGGATCGAGAGGTCCTTGGTTCAAACCTGAGTTCTCCCTGTAATAGCACGAATCATTCCGTTTATTTTAGTTAAAACGACAATACGGTCCTGAACAAGGGGAAAAGCTCAGTGTTAGAGTATGCGACTGCAGATCGAGAGGTCCTTGGTTCAAACCCCAGTTCTCCCTGTAACAGCACGGATCATTTCGTTTATTTTAGTTAAATCGACATTCCGCCTTGAACAAGGGGGAATAGCTCAGTGGTAGAGCATTCGTCTGCAGATCGAGAGGTCCTTGGTTCAAACCCGTGTTCTCCCTGTAACAGCACGAATCATTCCGTTTATTTTAGTTAAAACGACAATACGGTCCTGAACAAGGGAAATAGCTCAGTGGTAGAGTATGCGACTGCAGATCGAGAGGTCCTTGGTTCAAACCCCAGTTCTCCCTGTAACAGCACGGATAATTTCGTTTATTTTAGTTAAATCGACATTCCGCCTTGAACAAGGGGGAATAGCTCAGTGGTGTAGCATTCGACTGCAGATTAAGAAGTCCTTGGTTCAAACCTGAGTTCCCCCTGTAGTAGTACGATTCATTCCGTTTATTATAGTTAAATCGACATTACGATTATGAACAAGTAGGAATAGCTCAGTGGTAGAGTATGCGATTGCAGATCGAGAGGTCCTTGGTTCAAACCCCAGTTCTCCCTGTAACAACACGGATCATTTGGTTTATTTTAGTTAAATCGACATTACGGCCTTGAACAAGGGGGAATAGCTCAGTGGTAGAGCATTCGATTGCAGATCGAGAGGTCCTTGGTTCAAACCCGAGTTCTTACTGTAACAGACGGATCATTGCGTTTATTTTAGTTAAATCGACATTACGGCCTTGAACAAGGGGGAATAGCTCAGTTGTAGAGCATTCGACTGCAGATTGAGAAGTCCTTGGTTCAAACCCGAGTTCCCCCTGTAGTAACACGAATCATTCCGTTTATTTTAGTTAAATCGACATTACGGTTATGAACAAGGGCGAATAGCTCAGTGGTAGAGTATGCGACTGCAGATCGAGAGGTCCTTGGTTCAAACCTGAGTTCACCCTGTAGTAGTACGATTCATTCCGTTTATTTTAGTTAAATCGACATTACGATTATGAACAAGTAGGAATAGCTCAGTGGTAGAGAATTCGACGGCAGATCGAGAGGAGCTTGGTTCAAACCCGAGTTCTCCCTGTAACAGCACAGATCATTCCGTTTATTTTAGTTGAATCGACATTACGATTATGAACAAGTAGGAATAGCTCAGTGGTAGAGTATGCGACTGCAGATCGAGAGGTCCTTGGTTCAAACCCCAGTTCTCCCTGTAACAACACGGATCATTTGGTTTATTTTAGTTAAATCGACATTCCGCCTTGAACAAGGGGAAATAACTCAGTGGTGTCGCATTCGACTGCAGATTAAGAAGTCCTTGGTTCAAACCTGAGTTCCCCCTGTAGTAGTACGATTCATTCCGTTTATTTTAGTTCAATCGACATTACGATTACGAACAAGTAGGAATAGCTCAGTGGTAGAGTATGCGACTGCAGATCGAGAGGTCCTTGGTTCAAACCCCAGTTCTCCCTGTAACAGCACGGATCGTTTCGTTTATTTTAGTTAAATCGACATTACGGCCTTGAAAAAGGGGGAATAGCTCAGTGGTAGAGCATTCGATTGCAGATCGAGAGGTCCTTGGTTCAAACCCGTGTTCTCACTGTAGCAGCACGGATCATTGCGTTTACTTTAGTTAAATCGACATTACGGCTATGAACAAGGGCGAATAGATCAGTGGTAGAGTATGCGACTGCAGATCGAGAGGTCCTTGGTTCAAACCCCAGTTCTCCCTGTAACAGCACGGATCATTTCGTTTATTTTAGTTAAATCGACATTACGGCCTTGAACAAGGGGGAATAGCTCAGTGGTAGAGCATTCGATTGCAGATCGAGAGGTCCTTGGTTCAAACCCGAGTTCTCATTGTAACAGCACGGATCATTGCGTTTATTTTAGTTAAATCGACATTACGGCTATGAACAAAGGGGAATAGCTCAGTGGTAGAGCATTCGACTGCAGATCGAGAGGTCCTTGGTTCAAACCCGAGTTCTCCCTGTAACAGCACGAATCATTCCGTTTATTTTAGTTAAAACGACAATACGGTCCTGAACAAGGGGAAAAGCTCAGTGTTAGAGTATGCGACTGCAGATCGAGAGGTCCTTGGTTCAAACCCCAGTTCTCCCTGTAACAGCACGGATAATTTCGTTTATTTTAGTTAAATCGACATTCCGCCTTGAACAAGGGGGAATAGCTCAGTGGTGTAGCATTCGACTGCAGATTAAGAAGTCCTTGGTTCAAACCTGAGTTCCCCCTGTAGTAGTACGATTCATTCCGTTTATTATAGTTAAATCGACATTACGATTATGAACAAGTAGGAATAGCTCAGTGGTAGAGTATGCGATTGCAGATCGAGAGGTCCTTGGTTCAAACCCCAGTTCTCCCTGTAACAACACGGATCATTTGGTTTATTTTAGTTAAATCGACATTACGGCCTTGAACAAGGGGGAATAGCTCAGTGGTAGAGCATTCGATTGCAGATCGAGAGGTCCTTGGTTCAAACCCGAGTTCTTACTGTAACAGACGGATCATTGCGTTTATTTTAGTTAAATCGACATTACGGCCTTGAACAAGGGGGAATAGCTCAGTTGTAGAGCATTCGACTGCAGATTGAGAAGTCCTTGGTTCAAACCCGAGTTCCCCCTGTAGTAACACGAATCATTCCGTTTATTTTAGTTAAATCGACATTACGGTTATGAACAAGGGCGAATAGCTCAGTGGTAGAGTATGCGACTGCAGATCGAGAGGTCCTTGGTTCAAACCTGAGTTCACCCTGTAGTAGTACGATTCATTCCGTTTATTTTAGTTAAATCGACATTACGATTATGAACAAGTAGGAATAGCTCAGTGGTAGAGAATTCGACGGCAGATCGAGAGGAGCTTGGTTCAAACCCGAGTTCTCCCTGTAACAGCACAGATCATTCCGGTTATTTTAGTTGAATCGACATTACGGCCTTGAACAAGGGGGAATAGCTCAGTGGTAGAGCATTCGATTGCAGATCGAGAGGTCCTTGGTTCAAACCCCAGTTCTCCCTGTAACAGCACGGATCGTTTCGTTTATTTTAGTTAAATCGACATTACGGCCTCTAACAAGGGGGAATAGCTCAGTGGTAGAGCATTCGATTGCAGATCGAGAGGTCCTTGGTTCAAACCCGTGTTCTCACTGTAGCAGCACGGATCATTGCGTTTACTTTAGTTAAATCGACATTACGGTTATGAACAAGGGCGAATAGCTCAGTGGTAGAGTATGCGACTGCAGATCGAGAGGTCCTTGGTTCAAACCCCAGTTCTCCCTGTAACAGCACGGATCATTGCGTTTATTTTAGTTAAATCGACATTACGCCTTGAACAAGGGGGAATAGCTCAGTGGTGTAGCATTCGACTGCAGATTAAGAAGTCCTTGGTTCAAACCTGAGTTCCCCCTGTAGTAGTACGATTCATTCCGTTTATTTTAGTTAAATCGACACTACGATTATGAACAAGTAGGAATAGCTCAGTGGTAGAGAATTCGACGGCAGATCGAGAGGTGCTTGGTTCAAACCCGAGTTCTCCCTGTAACAGCACAGATCATTCCGTTTATTTTAGTTAAATCGACATTACGGCCTTGAACAAGGGGGAATAGCTCAGTGGTAGAGCATTCGTTTGCAGATCGAGAGGTCCTTAGTTCAAACCCGAGTTCTTACTGTAACAGCACGGATCATTGCGTTTATTTTAGTTAAATCGACATTACGGCCTTGAACAAGGGGGAATAGCTCAGTTGTAGAGCATTCGACTGCAGATTGAGAAGTCCTTGGTTCAAACCCGAGTTCCCCCTGTAGTAACACGAATCATTCCGTTTATTTTAGTTAAAACGACATTACGGTCTTGAACAAGGGGGAATAGCTCAGTGGTAGAGTATGCGACTGCAGATCGAGAGGTCCATGGTTCAAACCCGAGTTCTCCCTGTAACAGCACGGATCATTATGTTTATTTTAGTTAAATCGACATTACGGCCTTGAAGAAGGGGGAAGAGCTCAGTGGTAGAGCATTCGATTGCAGATCGAGAGGTCCTTGGTTCAAACCCGTGTTCTCACTGTAGCAGCACGGATCATTGCGTTTACTTTAGTTAAATCGACATTACGGTTATGAACAAGGGCGAATAGCTCAGTGGTAGAGTATGCGACTGCAGATCGAGAGGTCCTTGGTTCAAACCCCAGTTCTCCCTGTAACAGCACGGATCATTGCGTTTATTTTAGTTAAATCGACATTACGCCTTGAACAAGGGGGAATAGCTCAGTGGTGTAGCATTCGACTGCAGATTAAGAAGTCCTTGGTTCAAACCTGAGTTCCCCCTGTAGTAGTACGATTCATTCCGTTTATTTTAGTTAAATCGACATTACGATTATGAACAAGTAGGAATAGCTCAGTGGTAGAGAATTCGACGGCAGATCGAGAGGTGCTTGGTTCAAACCCGAGTTCTCCCTGTAACAGCACAGATCATTCCGTTTATTTTAGTTAAATCGACATTACGGCCTTGAACAAGGGGGAATAGCTCAGTGGTAGAGCATTCGTTTGCAGATCGAGAGGTCCTTGGTTCAAACCCGAGTTCTTACTGTAACAGCACGGATCATTGCGTTTATTTTAGTTAAATCGACATTACGGCCTTGAACAAGGGGGAATAGCTCAGTTGTAGAGCATTCGACTGCAGATTGAGAAGTCCTTGGTTCAAACCCGAGTTCCCCCTGTAGTAACACGAATCATTCCGTTTATTTTAGTTAAAACGACATTACGGTCTTGAACAAGGGGGAATAGCTCAGTGGTAGAGTATGCGACTGCAGATCGAGAGGTCCATGGTTCAAACCCGAGTTCTCCCTGTAACAGCACGGATCATTATGTTTATTTTAGTTAAATCGACATTACGGCCTTGAAGAAGGGGGAAGAGCTCAGTGGTAGAGCATTCGATTGCAGATCGAGAGGTCCTTGGTTCAAACCCGAGTTCTCATTGTAACAGCACGGATCATTGCGTTTATTTTAGTTAAATCGACATTACGGCTATGAACAAGGGGGAATAGCTCAGTGGTACAGTATGCGACTGCAGATCGAGAGGTCCTTGGTTCAAACCCTAGTTCTCCCTGTAACAGCACGGATCATAGCGTTTATTTTAGTTTAATCGACATTACGCCTTGAACAAGGGGGAATAGCTCAGTGGTGTAGCATTCGACTGCAGATTAAGAAGTCCTTGGTTTCATACCTGAGTTCCCCCTGTAGTAGTACGATTCATTCCGTTTATTTTAGTTAAATCGACAATACGGTTCTGAACAAGGGGAATAGCTCAGTGGTAGAGTATGCGACTGCAGATCGAGAGGTCCTTGGTTCAAACCCCAGTTCTCCCTGTAACAGCACGGATCATTTCGTTTATTTTAGTTAAATCGACATTACGGCCTTGAACAAGGGGGAATAGCTCAGTGGTAGAGCATTCGATTGCAGATCGAGAGGTCCTTGGTTCAAACCCGAGTTCTCATTGTAACAGCACGGATCATTGCGTTTATTTTAGTTAAATCGACATTACGGCTATGAACAAAGGGGAATAGCTCAGTGGTAGAGCATTCGACTGCAGATCGAGAGGTCCTTGGTTCAAACCCGAATTCTCCCTGTAACAGCACGAATCATTCCGTTTATTTTAGTTAAAACGACAATACGGTCCTGAACAAGGGGAAAAGCTCAGTGGTAGAGAATGCGACTGCAGATCGAGAGGTCCTTGGTTCAAACCCCAGTTCTCCCTGTAACAGCACGGATCATTTCGTTTATTTTAGTTAAATCGACATTACGGCTATGAACAAGGGGGAATAGCTCAGTGGTACAGTATGCGACTGCAGATCGAGAGGTCCTTGGTTCAAACCCTAGTTCTCCCTGTAACAGCACGGATCATAGCGTTTATTTTAGTTTAATCGACATTACGCCTTGAACAAGGGGGAATAGCTCAGTGGTGTAGCATTCGACTGCAGATTAAGAAGTCCTTGGTTTCATACCTGAGTTCCCCCTGTAGTAGTACGATTCATTCCGTTTATTTTAGTTAAATCGACATTACGATTATAAACAAGTAGGAATAGCTCAGTGGTAGAGAATTCGACGGCAGATCGAGAGGTCCTTGGTTCAAACCCGAGTTTTCCCTGTAACAGCACAGATCATTCCGTTTATTTTAGTTAAATCGACATTACGGCCTTGAACAAGGGGGAATAGCTCAGTGGTAGAGCATTCGATTGCAGATCGAGAGGTCCTTGGTTCAAACCCGAGTTCTTACTGTAACAGCACGGATCATTGCGTTTATTTTAGTTAAATCGACATTACGGCCTTGAACAAGGGGGAATAGCTCAGTTGTAGAGCATTCGACTGCAGATTGAGAAGTCCTTGGTTCAAACCCGAGTTCCCCCTGTAGTAACACGAATCATTCCGTTTATTTTAGTTAAATCGACATTACAATTATAAACAAGTGGGAATAGCTCAATGGTAGAGCATTCGACGGCAGATCGAGAGGTCCTTGGTTCAAACCCGAGTTCTCCCTGTAACAGCACGGATCATTCCGTTTATTTTAGTTAATACGACATTACGGTCTTGAACAAGGGGGAATAGCTTAGTGGTAGAGCATTCGACTGCAGGTCGAGAGGTCCTTGGTTCAAACCTGATTTCCCCCTGTAACAGCACGGATCATTCCGTTTATTTTAGTTAAAACGACAATACGGTCCTGAACAAGGGGAATAGCTCAGTGGTAGAGTATGCGACTGCAGATCGAGAGGTCCTTGGTTCAAACCCCAGTTCTCCCTGTAACAGCACGGATCGTTTCGTTTATTTTAGTTAAATCGACATTACGGCCTTGAACAAGGGGGAATAGCTCAGTGGTAGAGCATTCGATTGCAGATCGAGAGGTCCTTGGTTCAAACCCGAGTTCTCACTGTAACAGCACGGATCATTGCGTTTATTTTAGTTAAATCGACATTACGGCTATGAACAAGGGCGAATAGCTCAGTGGTAGAGTATGCGACTGCAGATCGAGAGGTCCTTGGTTCAAACCCCAGTTCTCCCTGTAACAGCACGGATCATTGCGTTTATTTTAGTTAAATCGACATTACGATTATGAACAAGTAGGAATAGCTCAGTGGTAGAGAATTCGACGGCAGATCGAGAGGTGCTTGGTTCAAACCCGAGTTCTCCCTGTAACAGCACAGATCATTCCGTTTATTTTAGTTAAATCGACATTACGGCCTTGAAGAAGGGGGAAGAGCTCAGTGGTAGAGCATTCGACTGCAGAACGAGAGATCCTTGGTTCGAACTTCAGTTCTCCCTGTAACAGCACGGAACATTCCGTTTATTTTAGTTAAATCGACATTACGGCTAGGAACAAGGAGGGAAAGCTCGCATTCGACTGCAGATCGAGAGTTCCATGGTTCAAAACCGAGTTCCCCCTGTAACAGCACGGATCATTCCAATTATTTTAGTTAAATCGACATTACGGCTATGAACAAGGAGGGAAAGCTCGCATTCGACTGCAGATCGAGAGGTCCATGGTTCAAACCCGAGTTTTCCCTGTAATAGCACGAATCATTCCGTTTATTTTAGTTAAATCGACATTACGGCCTTGAACAAGGGGGAATAACTCAGTGGTAGAGCATTCGATTGCAGATCGAGAGGTCCTTGGTTCACACCCGAGTTCTCATTGTAACAGCACGGATCATTGCGTTTATTTTAGTTAAATCGACATTACGGCTATGAACAAAGGGGAATAGCTCAGTGGTAGAGCATTCGACTGCAGATCGAGAGGTCCTTGGTTCAAACCCGAGTTCTCCCTGTAACAGCACGAATCATTCCGTTTATTTTAGTTAAAACGACAATACGGTCCTGAACAAGGGGAATAGCTCAGTGGTAGAGTATGCGACTGCAGATCGAGAGGTCCTTGGTTCAAACCCCAGTTCTCTCTGTAACAGCACGGATCATTTCGTTTATTTTAGTTAAATCGACATTCCGCCTTGAACAAGGGGGATAGCTCAGTGGTAGAGCATTCGACTGCAGATCGAGAGGTCCTTGGTTCAAACCCGTGTTATCCCTGTAACAGCACGAATCATTCCGTTTATTTTAGTTAAAACGACAATACGGTCCTGAACAAGGGGAATAGCTCAGTGGTAGAGTATGCGACTGCAGATCGAGAGGTCCTTGGTTCAAACCCCAGTTCTCCCTGTAACAGCACGGATAATTTCGATTATTTTAGTTAAATCGACATTCCGCCTAGAACAAGGGGGAATAGCTCAGTGGTGTAGCATTCGACTGCAGATTAAGAAGTCCTTGGTTCAAACCTGAGTTCCCCCTGTAGTAGTACGATTCATTCCGTTTATTATAGTTAAATCGACATTACGATTATGAACAAGTAGGAATAGCTCAGTGGTAGAGTATGCGACTGCAGATCGAGAGGTCCTTGGTTCAAACCCCAGTTCTCATTGTAACAGCACGGATCATTGCGTTTATTTTAGTTAAATCGACATTACGGCTATGAACAAAGGGGAATAGCTCAGTGGTAGAGCATTCGACTGCAGATCGAGAGGTCCTTGGTTCAAACCCGAGTTCTCCCTGTAACAGCACGAATCATTCTGTTTATTTTAGTTAAAACGACAATACGGTCCTGAACAAGGGGAATAGCTCAGTGGTAGAGTATGCGACTGCAGATCGAGAGGTCCTTGGTTCAAACCCCAGTTCTCCCTGTAACAGCACGGATCATTTCGTTTATTTTAGTTAAATCGACATTCCGCCTTGATCAAGGGGGAATAGCTCAGTGGTAGAGCATTCGACTGCAGATCGAGAGGTCCTTGGTTCAAACCCGTGTTCTCCCTGTAACAGCACGAATCATTCCGTTTATTTTAGTTAAAACGACAATACGGTCCTGATCAAGGGGAATAGCTCAGTGGTATAGTATGCGACTGCAGATCGAGAGGTCCTTGGTTCAAACCCCAGTTCTCCCTGTAACAGCACGGATAATTTCGTTTATTTTAGTTAAATCGACATTCCGCCTTGAACAAGGGGGAATAGCTCAGTGGTGTAGCATTCGACTGCAGATTTAGAAGTCCTTGGTTCAAACCTGAGTTCCCCTGTAGTAGTACGATTCATTCCGTTTATTATAGTTAAATCGACATTACGATTATGAACAAGTAGGAATAGCTCAGTGGTAGAGTATGCGACTGCAGATCGAGAGGTCCTTGGTTCAAACCCCAGTTCTCCCTGTAACAACACGGATCATTTGGTTTATTTTAGTTAAATCGACATTCCGCCTTGAACAAGGGGAAATAACTCAGTGGTGTCGCATTCGACTGCAGATTAAGAAGTCCTTGGTTCAAACCTGAGTTCCCCCTGTAGTAGTACGATTCATTCCGTTTATTTTAGTTCAATCGACATTACGATTATGAACAAGTAGGAATAGCTCAGTGGTAGAGTATGCGACTGCAGATAGAGAGGTCCTTGGTTCAAACCCCAGTTCTCCCTGTAACAGCACGGATCATTTGGTTTATTTTAGTTAAATCGACATTCCGCCTTGAACAAGGGGGAGTAGCTCAGTGGTAGAGAATGCGACTGCAGATCGAGAGGTCCTTGGTTCAAACCCCAGTTCTCCTTGTAACAGCACGGATCATTTCGTTTATTTTAGTTAAATCGACATTCCGCCTTGAACAAGGGGGATAGCTCAGTGGTAGAGCATTCGACTGCAGATCGAGAGGTCCTTGGTTCAAACCCGTGTTATCCCTGTAACAGCACGAATCATTCCGTTTATTTTAGTTAAAACGACAATACGGTCCTGAACAAGGGGAATAGCTCAGTGGTAGAGTATGCGACTGCAGATCGAGAGGTCCTTGGTTCAAACCCCAGTTCTCCCTGTAACAGCACGGATAATTTCGATTATTTTAGTTAAATCGACATTCCGCCTAGAACAAGGGGGAATAGCTCAGTGGTAGAACATTCGATTGCAGATCGAGAAGTCCTTGGTTCAAACCCGAGTTCTCACTGTAACAGCACGAATCATTTCGTTTATTTTAGTTAAATCGACATTCCGCCTTGAACAAGGGGGAGTAGCTCAGTGGTAGAGAATGCGACTGCAGATCGAGAGGTCCTTGGTTCAAACCCCAGTTCTCCTTGTAACAGCACGGATCATTTCGTTTATTTTAGTTAAATCGACATTCCGCCTTGAACAAGGGGGATAGCTCAGTGGTAGAGCATTCGACTGCAGATCGAGAGGTCCTTGGTTCAAACCCGTGTTATCCCTGTAACAGCACGAATCATTCCGTTTATTTTAGTTAAAACGACAATACGGTCCTGAACAAGGGGAATAGCTCAGTGGTAGAGTATGCGACTGCAGATCGAGAGGTCCTTGGTTCAAACCCCAGTTCTCCCTGTAACAGCACGGATAATTTCGATTATTTTAGTTAAATCGACATTCCGCCTAGAACAAGGGGGAATAGCTCAGTGGTGTAGCATTCGACTGCAGATTAAGAAGTCCTTGGTTCAAACCTGAGTTCCCCCTGTAGTAGTACGATTCATTCCGTTTATTATAGTTAAATCGACATTACGATTATGAACAAGTAGGAATAGCTCAGTGGTAGAGTATGCGACTGCAGATCGAGAGGTCCTTGGTTCAAACCCCAGTTCTCATTGTAACAGCACGGATCATTGCGTTTATTTTAGTTAAATCGACATTACGGCTATGAACAAAGGGGAATAGCTCAGTGGTAGAGCATTCGACTGCAGATCGAGAGGTCCTTGGTTCAAACCCGAGTTCTCCCTGTAACAGCACGAATCATTCTGTTTATTTTAGTTAAAACGACAATACGGTCCTGAACAAGGGGAATAGCTCAGTGGTAGAGTATGCGACTGCAGATCGAGAGGTCCTTGGTTCAAACCCCAGTTCTCCCTGTAACAGCACGGATCATTTCGTTTATTTTAGTTAAATCGACATTCCGCCTTGATCAAGGGGGAATAGCTCAGTGGTAGAGCATTCGACTGCAGATCGAGAGGTCCTTGGTTCAAACCCGTGTTCTCCCTGTAACAGCACGAATCATTCCGTTTATTTTAGTTAAAACGACAATACGGTCCTGATCAAGGGGAATAGCTCAGTGGTATAGTATGCGACTGCAGATCGAGAGGTCCTTGGTTCAAACCCCAGTTCTCCCTGTAACAGCACGGATAATTTCGTTTATTTTAGTTAAATCGACATTCCGCCTTGAACAAGGGGGAATAGCTCAGTGGTGTAGCATTCGACTGCAGATTTAGAAGTCCTTGGTTCAAACCTGAGTTCCCCTGTAGTAGTACGATTCATTCCGTTTATTATAGTTAAATCGACATTACGATTATGAACAAGTAGGAATAGCTCAGTGGTAGAGTATGCGACTGCAGATCGAGAGGTCCTTGGTTCAAACCCCAGTTCTCCCTGTAACAACACGGATCATTTGGTTTATTTTAGTTAAATCGACATTCCGCCTTGAACAAGGGGAAATAACTCAGTGGTGTCGCATTCGACTGCAGATTAAGAAGTCCTTGGTTCAAACCTGAGTTCCCCCTGTAGTAGTACGATTCATTCCGTTTATTTTAGTTCAATCGACATTACGATTATGAACAAGTAGGAATAGCTCAGTGGTAGAGTATGCGACTGCAGATAGAGAGGTCCTTGGTTCAAACCCCAGTTCTCCCTGTAACAGCACGGATCATTTGGTTTATTTTAGTTAAATCGACATTACGGCCTTGAACAAGAGGGAATAGCTCAGTGGTAGAACATTCGATTGCAGATCGAGAAGTCCTTGGTTCAAACCCGAGTTCTCACTGTAACAGCACGAATCATTTCGTTTATTTTAGTTAAATCGACATTCCGCCTTGAACAAGGGGGAGTAGCTCAGTGGTAGAGAATGCGACTGCAGATCGAGAGGTCCTTGGTTCAAACCCCAGTTCTCCTTGTAACAGCACGGATCATAGCGTTTATTTTAGTTTAATCGACATTACGCCTTGAACAAGGGGGAATAGCTCAGTGGTGTAGCATTCGACTGCAGATTAAGAAGTCCTTGGTTTCATACCTGAGTTCCCCCTGTAGTAGTACGATTCATTCCGTTTATTTTAGTTAATTCGACATTACGATTATGAACAAGTAGGAATAGCTCAGTGGTAGAGAATTCGACGGCAGATCGAGAGGTGCTTGGTTCAAACCCGAGTTTTCCCTGTAACAGCACAGATCATTCCGTTTATTTTAGTTAAATCGACATTACGGCCTTGAACAAGGGGGAATAGCTCAGTGGTAGAGCATTCGATTGCAGATCGAGAGGTCCTTGGTTCAAACCCGAGTTCTTACTGTAACAGCACGGATCATTGCGTTTATTTTAGTTAAATCGACATTACGGCCTTGAACAAGGGGGAATAGCTCAGTTGTAGAGCATTCGACTGCAGATTGAGAAGTCCTTGGTTCAAACCCGAGTTCCCCCTGTAGTAACACGAATCATTCCGTTTATTTTAGTTAAATCGACATTACGATTATAAACAAGTGGGAATAGCTCAGTGGTAGAGCATTCGACGGCAGATCGAGAGGTCCTTGGTTCAAACCCGAGTTCTCCCTGTAACAGCACGGATCATTCCGTTTATTTTAGTTAAAACGACATTACGGTCTTTAACAAGGGGGAATAGCTTAGTGGTAGAGCATTCGACTGCAGATCGAGAGGTCCTTGGTTCAAACCTGAGTTCCCCCTGTAGTAGTACGATTCATTCCGTTTATTATAGTTAAATCGACATTACGATTATGAACAAGTAGGAATAGCTCAGTGGTAGAGTATGCGACTGCAGATCGAGAGGTCCTTGGTTCAAACCCCAGTTCTCCCTGTAACAACACGGATCATTTGGTTTATTTTAGTTAAATCGACATTCCGCCTTGAACAAGGGGAAATAACTCAGTGGTGTCGCATTCGACTGCAGATTAAGAAGTCCTTGGTTCAAACCTGAGTTCCCCCTGTAGTAGTACGATTCATTCCGTTTATTTTAGTTCAATCGAAATTACGATTATGAACAAGTAGGAATAGCTCAGTGGTAGAGTATGCGACTGCAGATCGAGAGGTCCTTGGTTCAAACCCCAGTTCTCCCTGTAACAGCACGGATCATTTGGTTTATTTTAGTTAAATCGACATTACGGCCTTGAACAAGAGGGAATAGCTCAGTGGTAGAACATTTATTGCAGATCGAGAAGTCCTTGGTTCAAACTTTTGGAGATTCGGGTTTTCGTTGAGTGCAGTCGCAACATTTTTCTCTCTCTATGATTATCGTTATATAACTTATCTTATCAATATGACGAAACGCGGTACCGGTCTCTTCGGAGTGTGTATTGCGTTAATGTTTATTTTACCGTTTTTTTGCCTCAAAGGCTCAGTTAATTCTCTTGCGTGTGAACGTGCTATTCCTGCGTTTCTCATTTCGGCTACGTCGCATTGTTTTGATGTCGCTACTTTCAATGGCCATCAATTTGTTAAGAGTAAACCTTTGACTATTAAGCCTCTATGCAGCCAGTGCAGTAAGTTAACTTTTGTCTCCATTATTCTGATTTTATCGGGCGATATTGAGGTGAATCCGGGACCTACTCTTAAGAGTCGTTGTAAAGTCTGCCTCAAGTCTTTTCGTAAGCCTCAGAAACGTTTTCGCTGCAGTGTGTGTGATCTCGACTTTCACGTCAAGTGTGTTTATTCGAATGTTTTAAAAAAATCTCTTCATCTTGAGGACTCTGGCTTCGTGTGTTTGAATTGTGGTTTACCTAGTTTGAATGACTCTTTTTTCACTGAATTTACCTCTGGCGATAAAGATAAGAGGTCTCTCAATACTAACGCTGACAGAAGTACAAAGAGATCAAGATCGCTGATCTCTTTTCATGTGGCGAATGTAAGAAGTTTAAAAAATAAATTTCTCGACTTATCAGTTTTTGTGGAACGGAACTTACCCGATGTTATTGGACTTACTGAGACATGGCTTAGTGCGGATATTTCTAGTACTGAGTTCTTTACTGAAGACTATGTAGTGTTTCGTAATGATCGTGAAACTAGGGGTGGTGGAGTTCTTTTGGCTATTAGCCAAAATCTCTCGCCTGTCGAGACTGTCATTGATAATGAACTATATAAGACTGCCTCTGGCAAACGTCTTGAAGTCGTTTTTTCGTCCGCAAAATATAACTCAAGATCAATTCTCTTTGGTTGCGTTTATGTCCCCCCTCCGGTTACCCAAGACTACATATTGAGTTTATGTTCTCTACTCAGTGAGATAACAGAAATTATTAACAGTCATGATATCTTTGTCTTGTTCGGTGACTTCAACATGGCATGCCTTGGTGTTAATAGACCTGTCCCAGATAGTCTACCTTCGTTGGACTTTTATGAATGCGTATCCAATCTCGGTCTAACCCAAGTTGTCTCTGATAGCACTAGACTTGGCAATACTCTTGACTTGGTTTACATTAATGAACGTCGCTTCATTAAGGAAGTTAAAACAATCGATAATCTTCCTGGTTGCGATCATGATGCGGTGACTGGTCTAATCGCTTGTGAACGTGCAACGCCAAGAAGCTCATCCACGGAAGTTCTACAGTTGAGTCGCGCTGATGTGAAGGGCTTGAATGGCCTGATAGAGCATGCTCCGTGGCATTTAGCGTTTAGCGAGGACATTAATCAAACATGGGATTTTTGGTTACAATTGTTTTGGTCTTGTTTTAAGGACAGTGTTCCTTCAAGGACGGTATACTCAAAGAGATTTCGGCAGCCATGGATTTCTGGTGATATTGTTCACCTTGCTAATGTCAAAAGAACTTTATACAAACTTTTTAAGTCTAAGCCAACTGAGGCTAACAGAGCTAAATACAGACGGTCCTGTAATTTGATAAAAGCTAAAACTCGCTCTAAATTTAATGATTACGTGAATGACTTGTCCTCTAAGATTAAGGACAAACCGGACAAGTTTTGGAAGTTTGTCGCTCGCAAAACTAGAATACCTATACCGAACTTTATGAATATTGATAATAGCCCTGTCACTGACGCTTCTTCGATTGCGACAATGTTTAACTCTTTTTTTCAATCTTGCTTCAATAAGTCTGACTCAATCCCTCTTAATGTTGCTTCATTGCCTAATCCGACTAGGGACCCAGATCTCGTTTTTACTCCCGGTTCCGTTGCTGCTGCTATAGCACGCTTAAAGTCCAGTTCTTCGTCTGGGCCCGATGGGGTTTCTACTAAAATGATTAAACTGTGCGCTACGAATATATCTAAACCCTTGTCAGAATTTTTTAACTACTCTTATAGATTAGGTAAACTACCTGATGCCTGGAAGAAGGTCAATGTAGTACCCCTTTATAAAGGTGCTTCTTTGAGTCGTTCAGAGCTGGAATCTTATCGACCAATATCACTTTCTTCCGTCTTTTGTAAAGTAATGGAATCTATTATTTGTGAGAATCTCCTCGTGTTTTGCTCAAAAAATAATGTTCTTCCCGAGCGTCAGTTTGGTTTCCGTAAAGGATTTAGCTGTACAACTCAGCTTGTACAAGCTTTCCACTCTTGGGCTCTCACCCTTGACACCATTAATCCTCCTGACGTACACGTAGTAATTTTTGATTGGAAGAAAGCCTTTGACTCTGTACCCCATGATCGTCTCGTCTCTAAGTTACAGGCTCTAGGTATCGGTGGTAATTCCTTGCTCTGGGTCTCGGATTTTTTGAGGGATAGAATGCAGAGGGTTGTCTATCAGGGTCAATCCTCGAGTTTTCTTCCTGTTACTTCTGGGGTACCTCAGGGCTCTATTTTGGGACCACTACTTTTCAACTTATACGCTCATGATCTTCCAATGAGCATATCTGCACAAAGCACTCTCTGGCAATATGCAGATGATTCCTTTTTATCTCGTGCTATTAGGACACTGCAGGATTCCGTAACTCTTCAGAGTGACATTGACGCAATCTTTAAATGGGGTTTTCTTAATTTGCTTAATTTAAATATTAAAAAGTGTTCTTTCATAATTTTTACGAGGCGTCGCAATGTACTAAATTATGATTATAAGATCAAAGATTTTTCTTTGCCTCGTGTTTTCAAGTGTAAATTGCTTGGTATAATATTCTCAAGTGACCTTAAGTGGTCTAACCATGTTATTTATATAACCGCTAAGGCCCGTCGCATAGCTGGTTTGATTCGTAGAACGTTTGGACGTTCGAAAGCGTCGCTTATATCTTTTAATGCTCTGGTTATTCCATTGCTACAATATGGTGTAGAGGTCTGGTCACCTTATTTAAAGAAAGATATAGATTCTATCGAGAGGGTTTTGCGTTATTTTACATCCTTTTACCTTGGTCAACCTTATATAAATTTTCCCATGAATCGCAATCGTGTAAGATTGGATTATAGTACTCGTTTGAAACAATTGAATTTTTTGCCAACGTATTTGTTAAGTCAAAAAGCTGGTTTAATTTTTTTGTTTAGAATCATTAACGGATGCTATTATTTTCCCCTTTTAGACTATATTAGTATTAACGAGAGGCATGAATGCTTAACTTTTTATATTTCTAAATGTAGATGTGATGCTTTTTTACACTCATTTTTTAATCGTGTTATTAGACAATGGAATGCGCTTCCTTTTAACATTAGATGTTCTATGACAATTTATACTTTTAAAAATGACCTTGATTGTTATCTCAAACAAAAGCGATACCATGTTTAAAAATTGTTCTTTTTGTTTTAATTTAATTTATTCTAATTTAATTTTTGTATGTCTTGTCTTGGCAACCAGTGCGATAATGGGACTTGTCCTTAATCTGGTTGCCTTCAGTGGAATTCATTTTTTTACTGAAAAATAAACATTATTATTATTATTAAACCCGAGTTCTCACTGTAACAGCACGAATCATTTCGTTTATTTTAGTTAAATCGACATTCCGCCTTGAACAAGGGGGAATAGCTCAGTGGTAGAGCATTCGACTGCAGATCGAGAGGTCCTTGGTTCAAACCCGAGTTCTCCCTGTAACAGCACGGATCATTGCGTTTATTTTAGTTAAATCGACATTACGGCTATGAACAAGGGGGAATAGCTCAGTGGTAGAGTATGCGAATGCAGATCGAGAGGTCCTTGGTTCAAACCCCAGTTCTCCCTGTAACAGCACGGATCATAGCGTTTATTTTAGTTTAATCGACATTACGCCTTGAACAAGGGGGAATAGCTCAGTTGTAGAGCATTCGACTGCAGATTGAGAAGTCCTTGGTTCAAACCCGAGTTCTCCCTGTAGTAACACGAATCATTCCGTTTATTTTAGTTAAATCGACATTACGATTATAAACAAGTGGGAATAGCTCAGTGGTAGAGCATTCGACGGCAGATCGAGAGGTCCTTGGTTCAAACCCGAGTTCTCCCTGTAACAGCACGGATCATTCCGTTTATTTTAGTTAAAACGACATTACGGTCTTTAACAAGGGGGAATAGCTTAGTGGTAGAGCATTCGACTGCAGATCGAGAGGTCCTTGGTTCAAACCTGATTTCCCCCTGTAACAGCACGGATCTTTCGTTTATTTTACTTAAAACGACATTACGGTCTTGAACAAGGGGGAATAGCTCAGTGGTAGAGCATGCGACTGCAGATCGAGAGGTTCTTGGTTTAAACCCGAGTTCTCCCTGTAACAGCACGGATCACTCCAATTATTTTAGTTAAATCGACATTACGGCTAGGAACAAGGGGGGAAAGCTCGCATTCGACTGCAGATCGAGAGGTCCATGGTTCAAACCCGAGTTTTCCCTGTAATAGCACGAATCATTCCGTTTATTTTAGTTAAAACGACAATACGGTCCTGAACAAGGGGAATAGCCTAGTGGTAGAGTATGCGACTGCAGATCGAGAGGTCTTTGGTTCAAACCCCAGTTCTCCCTGTAACAGCACGGATAATTTCGTTTATTTTAGTTAAATCGACATTACGGCCTTGAAAAAGGGGGAATAGCTCAGTGGTAGAGCATTCGATTGCAGATCGAGAGGTCCTTGGTTCAAACCCGAGTTCTCATTGTAACAGCACGGATCATTGCGTTTATTTTAGTTAAATCGACATTACGGCTATGAACAAAGGGGAATAGCTCAGTGGTAGAGCATTCGACTGCAGATCGAGAGGTCCTTGGTTCAAACCCGAGTTCTCCCTGTAACAGCACGAATCATTCCGTTTATTTTAGTTAAATCGACATTCCGCCTTGAACATGGGAGAATAGCTCAGTGGTGTAGCATTCGACTGCAGATTAAGAAGTCCTTGTTTCAAACCTGAGTTCCCCCTGTAGTAGTACGATTCATTCCGTTTATTATAGTAAAATCGACATTACGATTATGAACAAGTAGGAATAGCTCAGTGGTAGAGTATGCGACTGCAGATCGAGAGGTCCTTGGTTCAAACCCCAGTTCTCCCTGTAACAGCACGGATCATTCCGTTTATTTTAGTTAAAACGACATTACGGTCTTTAACAAGGGGGAATAGCTTAGTGGTAGAGCATTCGACTGCAGATCGAGAGGTCCTTGGTTCAAACCTGAGTTCCCCCTGTAGTAGTACGATTCATTCCGTTTATTATAGTTAAATCGACATTACGATTATGAACAAGTAGGAATAGCTCAGTGGTAGAGTATGCGACTGCAGATCGAGAGGTCCTTGGTTCAAACCCCAGTTCTCCCTGTAACAACACGGATCATTTGGTTTATTTTAGTTAAATCGACATTCCGCCTTGAACAAGGGGAAATAACTCAGTGGTGTTTTATTCGACTGCAGATTAAGAAGTCCTTGGTTCAAACCTGAGTTCCCCTGTAGTAGTACGATTCATTCCGTTTATTTTAGTTCAATCGACATTACGATTATGAACAAGTAGGAATAGCTCAGTGGTAGAGTATGCGACTGCAGATCGAGAGGTCCTTGGTTCAAACCCCAGTTCTCCCTGTAACAGCACGGATCATTCCGTTTATTTTAGTTAAAACGACATTACGGTCTTTAACAAGGGGGAATAGCTTAGTGGTAGAGCATTCGACTGCAGATCGAGAGGTCCTTGGTTCAAACCTGAGTTCCCCCTGTAGTAGTACGATTCATTCCGTTTATTATAGTTAAATCGACATTACGATTATGAACAAGTAGGAATAGCTCAGTGGTAGAGTATGCGACTGCAGATCGAGAGGTTCTTGGTTCAAACCCCAGTTCTCCCTGTAACAGCACGGATCATTTGGTTTATTTTAGTTAAATCGACATTACGGCCTTGAACAAGAGGGAATAGCTCAGTGGTAGAACATTCGATTGCAGATCGAGAAGTCCTTGGTTCAAACCCGAGTTCTCACTGTAACAGCACGAATCATTTCGTTTATTTTAGTTAAATCGACATTCCGCCTTGAACAAGGGGGTATAGCTCAGTGGTAGAGCATTCGACTGCAGATCGAGAGGTCCTTGGTTCAAACCCGAGTTCTCCCTGTAACAGCACGGATCATTGCGTTTATTTTAGTTAAATCGACATTACGGCTATGAACAAGGGGGAATAGCTCAGTGGTAGAGTATGCGAATGCAGATCGAGAGGTCCTTGGTTCAAACCCCAGTTCTCCCTGTAACAGCACGGATCATAGCGTTTATTTTAGTTTAATCGACATTACGCCTTGAACAAGGGGGAATAGCTCAGTGGTGTAGCATTCGACTGCAGATTAAGAAGTCCTTGGTTTCATACCTGAGTTCCCCCTGTAGTAGTACGATTCATTCCGTTTATTTTAGTTAAATCGACATTACGATTATGAACAAGTAGGAATAGCTCAGTGGTAGAGAATTCGACGGCAGATCGAGAGGTGCTTGGTTCAAACCCGAGTTTTCCCTGTAACAGCACAGATCATTCCGTTTATTTTGGTTAAATCGACATTACGGCCTTGAACGAGGGGGAATAGCTCAGTGGTAGAGCATTCGATTGCAGATCGAGAGGTCCTTGGTTCAAACCCGAGTTCTTACTGTAACAGCACGGATCATTGCGTTTATTTTAGTTAAATCGACATTACGGCCTTGAACAAGGGGGAATAGCTCAGTTGTAGAGCATTCGACTGCAGATTGAGAAGTCCTTGGTTCAAACCCGAGTTCCCCCTGTAGTAACACGAATCATTCCGTTTATTTTAGTTAAATCGACATTACGATTATAAACAAGTGGGAATAGCTCAGTGGTAGAGCATTCGACTGCAGATCGAGAGGTCCTTGGTTTAAACCCGAGTTCTCCCTGTAACAGCACGGATCATTCCAATTATTTTAGTTAAATCGACATTACGGCTAGGAACAAGGAGGGAAAGCTCGCATTCGACTGCAGATCGAGAGGTCCATGGTTCAAACCCGAGTTTTCCCTGTAATAGCACGAATCATTCCGTTTATTTTAGTTAAAACGACAATACGGTCCTGAACAAGGGGAATAGCTCAGTGGTAGAGTATGCGACTGCAGATCGAGAGGTCCTTGGTTCAAACCCCAGTTCTCCCTGTAACAGCACGGATCATTTCGTTTATTTTAGTTAAATCGACATTACGGCCTTGAAAAAGGGGGAATAGCTCAGTGGTAGAGCATTCGATTGCAGATCGAGAGGTCCTTGGTTCAAACCCGAGTTCTCATTGTAACAGCACGGATCATTGCGTTTATTTTAGTTAAATCGACATTACGGCTATGAACAAAGGGGAATATCTCAGTGGTAGAGCATTCGACTGCAGATCGAGAGGTCCTTGGTTCAAACCCGAGTTCTCCTTGTAACAGCACGGATCATTCCGTTTATTTTAGTTAAAACGACATTACGGTCTTTAACAAGGGGGAATAGCTTAGTGGTAGAGCATTCGACTGCAGATCGAGAGGTCCTTGGTTCAAACCTGATTTCCCCCTGTAAGAGCACGGATCATTCCGTTTATTTTAGTTAAATCGACATTCCGCCTTGAACAAGGCGAAATAACTCAGTGGTGTCGCATTCGACTGCAGATTAAGAAGTCCTTGGTTCAAACCTGAGTTCCCCCTGTAGTAGTACGATTCATTCCGTTTATTTTAGTTCAATCGACATTACGATTATGAACAAGTAGGAATAGCTCAGTGGTAGAGTATGCGACTGCAGATCGAGAGGTCCTTGGTTCAAACCCCAGTTCTCCCTGTAACAGCACGGATCATTTGGTTTATTTTAGTTAAATCGACATTACGGCCTTGAACAAGAGGGAATAGCTCAGTGGTAGAACATTCGATTGCAGATCGAGAAGTCCTTGGTTCAAACCCGAGTTCTCACTGTAACAGCACGAATCATTTCGTTTATTTTAGTTAAATCGACATTCCGCCTTGAACAAGGGGGAATAGCTCAGTGGTAGAGCATTCGACTGCAGATCGAGAGGTCCTTGGTTCAAACCCGAGTTCTCCCTGTAACAGCACGGATCATTGCGTTTATTTTAGTTAAATCGACATTACGGCTATGAACAAGGGGGAATAGCTCAGTGGTAGAGTATGCGAATGCAGATCGAGAGGTCCTTGGTTCAAACCCCAGTTCTCCCTGTAACAGCACGGATCATAGCGTTTATTTTAGTTTAATCGACATTACGCCTTGAACAAGGGGGAATAGCTCAGTGGTGTAGCATTCGACTGCAGATTAAGAAGTCCTTGGTTTCATACCTGAGTTCCCCCTGTAGTAGTACGATTCATTCCGTTTATTTTAGTTAAATCGACATTACGATTAAGAACAAGTAGGAATAGCTCAGTGGTAGAGTATGCGACTGCAGATCGAGAGGTCCTTGGTTCAAACCCCAGTTCTCCCTGTAACAGCACGAATCATTTCGTTTATTTTAGTTAAATCGACATTCCGCCTTGAACAAGGGGGAATAGCTCAGTGGTAGAGCATTCGACTGCAGATCGAGAGGTCCTTGGTTCAAACCCGAGTTCTCCCTGTAACAGCACGGATCATTGCGTTTATTTTAGTTAAATCGACATTACGGCTATGAACAAGGGGGAATAGCTCAGTGGTAGAGTATGCGAATGCAGATCGAGAGGTCCTTGGTTCAAACCCCAGTTCTCCCTGTAACAGCACGGATCATAGCGTTTATTTTAGTTTAATCGACATTACGCCTTGAACAAGGGGGAATAGCTCAGTGGTGTAGCATTCGACTGCAGATTAAGAAGTCCTTGGTTTCATACCTGAGTTCCCCCTGTAGTAGTACGATTCATTCCGTTTATTTTAGTTAAATCGACATTACGATTATGAACAAGTAGGAATAGCTCAGTGGTAGAGAATTCGACGGCAGATCGAGAGGTCCTTGGTTCAAACCCGAGTTCTCCTTGTAACAGCACGGATCATTCCGTTTATTTTAGTTAAAACGACATTACGGTCTTTAACAAGGGGGAATAGCTTAGTGGTAGAGCATTCGACTGCAGATCGAGAGGTCCTTGGTTCAAACCTGATTTCCCCCTGTAACAGCACGGATCATTCCGTTTATTTTACTTAAAACGACATTACGGTCTTGAACAAGGGGGAATAGCTCAGTGGTAGAGCATGCGACTGCAGATCGAGAGGTCCTTGGTTTAAACCCGAGTTCTCACTGTAACAGCACGAATCATTTCGTTTATTTTAGTTAAATCGACATTCCGCCTTGAACAAGGGGGAATAGCTCAGTGGTAGAGCATTCGACTGCAGATCGAGAGGTCCTTGGTTCAAACCCGAGTTCTCCCTGTAACAGCACGGATCATTGCGTTTATTTTAGTTAAATCGACATTACGGCTATGAACAAGGGGGAATAGCTCAGTGGTAGAGTATGCGAATGCAGATCGAGAGGTCCTTGGTTCAAACCCCAGTTCTCCCTGTAACAGCACGGATCATAGCGTTTATTTAAGTTTAATCGACATTACGCCTTGAACAAGGGGGAATAGCTCAGTGGTGTAGCATTCGACTGCAGATTAAGAAGTCCTTGGTTTCATACCTGAGTTCCCCCTGTAGTAGTACGATTCATTCCGTTTATTTTAGTTAAATCGACATTACGATTATGAACAAGTAGGAATAGCTCAGTGGTAGAGAATTCGACGGCAGATCGAGAGGTCCTTGGTTCAAACCCGAGTTCTCCTTGTAACAGCACGGATCATTCCGTTTATTTTAGTTAAAACGACATTACGGTCTTTAACAAGGGGGAATAGCTTAGTGGTAGAGCATTCGACTGCAGATCGAGAGGTCCTTGGTTCAAACCTGATTTCCCCCTGTAACAGCACGGATCATTCCGTTTATTTTACTTAAAACGACATTACGGTCTTGAACAAGGGGGAATAGCTCAGTGGTAGAGCATGCGACTGCAGATCGAGAGGTCCTTGGTTTAAACCCGAGTTCTCCCTGTAACAGCACGGATCATTTCGTTTCTTTTAGTTAAATCGGCATTACAGCTATAAACAACGGGGAATAGCTCAGTGGTAGAGCGTTCGACTGCAGATCGAGAGGTCCATGGTTCAAACCCGAGTTTTCCCTGTAATAGCACGGATCATTGCGTTTATTTTAGTTAAATCGACATTACGGCCTTGAAGTAAGGGGAGTAGCTGAGTGGTAGAGCATTCGACTGCAGATCGAAAGGTCCATGGTTCAAACCCGAGTTTTCCCTGTAATAGCACGAATCATTCCGTTTATTTTAGTTAAAACGACAATACGGTCCTGAACAAGGGGAATAGCTCAGTGGTAGAGTATGCGACTGCAGATCGAGAGGTCCTTGGTTCAAACCCCAGTTCTCCCTGTAACAGCACGGATCATTTCGTTTATTTTAGTTAAATCGACATTACGGCCTTGAAAAAGGGGGAATAGCTCAGTGGTAGAGCTTTCGATTGCAGATCGAGAGGTCCTTGGTTCAAACCCGAGTTCTCATTGTAACAGCACGGATCATTGCGTTTATTTTAGTTAAATCGACATTACGGCTATGAACAAAGGGGAATATCTCAGTGGTAGAGCATTCGACTGCAGATCGAGAGGTCCTTGGTTAAAACCCGAGTTCTCCCTGTAACAGCACGAATCATTCCGTTTATTTTAGTTAAAACGACAATACGGTCCTTAACAAGGGGAATAGCTCAGTGGTAGAGTATGCGACTGCAGATCGAGAGGTCCTTGGTTCAAACCCCAGTTCTCCCTGTAACAGCACGGATCATTTCGTTTATTTTAGTTAAATGGACATTCCGCCTTGAACATGGGGGAATAGCTCAGTGGTGTAGCATTCGACTGCAGATTAAGAAGTCCTTGCTTCAAACCTGAGTTCCCCCTGTAGTAGTACGATTCATTCCGTTTATTATAGTTAAATCGACATTACGATTAAGAACAAGTAGGAATAGCTCAGTGGTAGAGTATGCGACTGCAGATCGAGAGGTCCTTGGTTCAAACCCCAGTTCTCCCTGTAACAACACGGATCATTTGGTTTATTTTAGTTAAATCGACATTCCGCCTTGAACAAGGCGAAATAACTCAGTGGTGTCGCATTCGACTGCAGATTAAGAAGTCCTTGGTTCAAACCTGAGTTCCCCCTGTAGTAGTACGATTCATTCCGTTTATTTTAGTTCAATCGACATTACGATTATGAACAAGTAGGAATAGCTCAGTGGTAGAGTATGCGACTGCAGATCGAGAGGTCCTTGGTTCAAACCCCAGTTCTCCCTGTAACAGCACGGATCATTTGGTTTATTTTAGTTAAATCGACATTACGGCCTTGAACAAGAGGGAATAGCTCAGTGGTAGAACATTCGATTGCAGATCGAGAAGTCCTTGGTTCAAACCCGAGTTCTCACTGTAACAGCACGAATCATTTCGTTTATTTTAGTTAAATCGACATTCCGCTTTGAACAAGGGGGAATAGCTCAGTGGTAGAGCATTCGACTGCAGATCGAGAGGTCCTTGGTTCAAACCCGAGTTCTCCCTGTAACAGCACGGATCATTGCGTTTATTTTAGTTAAATCGACATTACGGCTATGAACAAGGGGGAATAGCTCAGTGGTAGAGTATGCGAATGCAGATCGAGAGGTCCTTGGTTCAAACCCCAGTTCTCCCTGTAACAGCACGGATCATAGCGTTTATTTTAGTTTAATCGACATTACGCCTTGAACAAGGGGGAATAGCTCAGTGGTGTAGCATTCGACTGCAGATTAAGAAGTCCTTGGTTTCATACCTGAGTTCCCCCTGTAGTAGTACGATTCATTCCGTTTATTTTAGTTAAATCGACATTACGATTATGAACAAGTAGGAATAGCTCAGTGGTAGAGAATTCGACGGCAGATCGAGAGGTCCTTGGTTCAAACCCGAGTTCTCCTTGTAACAGCACGGATCATTCCGTTTATTTTAGTTAAAACGACATTACGGTCTTTAACAAGGTGGAATAGCTTAGTGGTACAGCATTCGACTGCAGATCGAGAGGTCCTTGGTTCAAACCTGATTTCCCCCTGTAAGAGCACGGATCATTCCGTTTATTTTAGTTAAATCGACATTCCGCCTTGAACAAGGCGAAATAACTCAGTGGTGTCGCATTCGACTGCAGATTAAGAAGTCCTTGGTTCAAACCTGAGTTCCCCCTGTAGTAGTACGATTCATTCCGTTTATTTTAGTTCAATCGACATTACGATTATGAACAAGTAGGAATAGCTCAGTGGTAGAGTATGCGACTGCAGATCGAGAGGTCCTTGGTTCAAACCCCAGTTCTCCCTGTAACAGCACGGATCATTTGGTTTATTTTAGTTAAATCGACATTACGGCCTTGAAGTAAGGGGAGTAGCTGAGTGGTAGAGCATTCGACTGCAGATCGAAAGGTCCATGGTTCAAACCCGAGTCTTCCCTGTAATAGCACGGATCATTGCGTTTATTTTAGTTAAATCGACATTACGGCTATGAACAAGGGGAATAGCTCAGTGGTAGAGCATTCGACAACAGATCGAGAGGTCCTTGGTTCAAACCCGAGTTCTCACTGTAACAGCACGGATCATTGCCTTTATTTTAGTTAAATCGACATTACGGCTATGAACAAGGGCGAATAGCTCAGTGGTAGAGTATGCGACTGCAGATCGAGAGGTCCTTGGTTCAAACCCCAGATCTCCCTGTAACAGCACGGATCATTGCGTTTATTTTAGTTAAATCGACATTACGGCCTTGAACAAGGGGGAATAGCTCAGTTGTAGAGCATTCGACTGCAGATTGAGAAGTCCTTGGTTCAAACCCGAGTTCCCCCTGTAGTAACACGAATCATTCCGTTTATTTTAGTTAAATCGACATTACGATTATAAACAAGTGGGAAAAGCTCAGTGGTAGAGCATTCGACGGCAGATCGAGAGGTGCTTGGTTCAAACCCGAGTTCTCCCTGTAACAGCACGGATCATTCCGTTTATTTTAGTTAAAACGACATTACGGTTTTGAACAAGGGGGAATAGCTTAGTGGTAGAGCATTCGACTGCAGATCGAGAGGTCCTTGGTTCAAACCTGATTTCCCCCTGTAACAGCACGGATCATTCCGTTTATTTTAGTTAAAACGACATTACGGTCTTGAACAAGGGGGAATAGTTCAGTGGTAGAGTATGCGACTGCAGAACGAGAGATCCTTGGTTCGAACTTCAGTTCTCCCTGTAACAGCACGGATCAATCCGTTTATTTTAGTTAAATCGACATTACGGCTAGGAACAAGGAGGGAAAGCTCGCATTCGACTGCAGATCGAGAGTTCCTTGGTTCAAAACCGAGTTCCCCCTGTAACAGCACGGATCATTTCAATTATTTTAGTTAAATCGACATTACGGCTAGGAACAAGGAGGGAAAGCTCGCATTCGACTGCAGATCGAGAGGTCCATGGTTCAAACCCGAGTTCTCCCTGTAACAGCACGGATCATTGCGTTTATTTTAGTTAAATCGACATTACGGCTATGAACAAGGGGGAATAGCTCAGTGGTAGAGTATGCGAATGCAGATCGAGAGGTCCATGGTTCAAACCCCAGTTCTCCCTGTAACAGCACGGATCATAGCGTTTATTTTAGTTTAATCGACATTACGCCTTGAACAAGGGGGAATAGCTCAGTGGTGTAGCATTCGACTGCAGATTAAGAAGTCCTTGGTTTCATACCTGAGTTCCCCCTGTAGTAGTACGATTCATTCCGTTTATTTTAGTTAAATCGACATTACGATTATGAACAAGTAGGAATAGCTCAGTGGTAGAGAATTCGACTGCAGATCGAGAGGTCCTTGGTTCAAACCCGAGTTCTCCCTGTAACAGCACGGATCATTGCGTTTATTTTAGTTAAATCGACATTACGGCTATGAACAAGGGGGAATAGCTCAGTGGTAGAGTATGCGAATGCAGATCGAGAGGTCCTTGGTTCAAACCCCAGTTCTCCCTGTAACAGCACGGATCATAGCGTTTATTTTAGTTTAATCGACATTACGCCTTGAACAAGGGGGAATAGCTCAGTGGTGTAGCATTCGACTGCAGATTAAGAAGTCCTTGGTTTCATACCTGAGTTCCCCCTGTAGTAGTACGATTCATTCCGTTTATTTTAGTTAAATCGACATTACGATTATGAACAAGTAGGAATAGCTCAGTGGTAGAGAATTCGACGGCAGATCGAGAGGTGCTTGGTTCAAACCCGAGTTTTCCCTGTAACAGCACAGATCATTCCGTTCATTTTAGTTAAATCGACATTACGGCCTTGAACAAGGGGGAATAGCTCAGTGGTAGAGCATTCGATTGCAGATCGAGAGGTCCTTGGTTCAAACCCGAGTTCTTACTGTAACAGCACGGATCATTGCGTTTAATTTAGTTAAATCGACATTACGGCCTTGTACAAGGGGGAATAGCTCAGTTGTAGAGCATTCGACTGCAGATTGAGATGTCCTTGGTTTCATACCTGAGTTCCCCCTGTAGTAGTACGATTCATTCCGTTTATTTTAGTTAAATCGACATTACGATTATGAACAAGTAGGAATAGCTCAGTGGTAGAGAATTCGACGGCAGATCGAGAGGTCCTTGGTTCAAACCCGAGTTCTCCTTGTAACAGCACGGATCATTCCGTTTATTTTAGTTAAAACGACATTACGGTCTTTAACAAGGGGGAATAGCTTAGTGGTAGAGCATTCGACTGCAGATCGAGAGGTCCTTGGTTCAAACCTGATTTCCCCCTGTAACAGCACGGATCATTCCGTTTATTTTACTTAAAACGACATTACGGTCTTGAACAAGGGGGAATAGCTCAGTGGTAGAGCATGCGACTGCAGATCGAGAGGTCCTTGGTTTAAACCCGAGTTCTCCCTGTAACAGCACGGATCATTTCGTTTCTTTTAGTTAAGTCGGCATTACAGCTATAAACAACGGGGAATAGCTCAGTGGTAGAGCGTTCGACTGCAGATCGAGAGGTCCATGGTTCAAACCCGAGTTTTCCCTGTAATAGCACGGATCATTGCGTTTATTTTAGTTAAATCGACATTACGGCCTTGAAGTAAGGGGAGTAGCTGAGTGGTAGAGCATTCGACTGCAGATCGAAAGGTCCATGGTTCAAACCCGAGTTTTCCCTGTAATAGCACGAATCATTCCGTTTATTTTAGTTAAAACGACAATACGGTCCTGAACAAGGGGAATAGCTCAGTGGTAGAGTATGCGACTGCAGATCGAGAGGTCCTTGGTTCAAACCCCAGTTCTCCCTGTAACAGCACGGATCATTTCGTTTATTTTAGTTAAATCGACATTACGGCCTTGAAAAAGGGGGAATAGCTCAGTGGTAGAGCATTCGATTGCAGATCGAGAGGTCCTTGGTTCAAACCCGAGTTCTCATTGTAACAGCACGGATCATTGCGTTTATTTTAGTTAAATCGACATTACGGCTATGAACAAAGGGGAATATCTCAGTGGTAGAGCATTCGACTGCAGATCGAGAGGTCCTTGGTTAAAACCCGAGTTCTCCCTGTAACAGCACGAATCATTCCGTTTATTTTAGTTAAAACGACAATACGGTCCTTAACAAGGGGAATAGCTCAGTGGTAGAGTATGCGACTGCAGATCGAGAGGTCCTTGGTTCAAACCCCAGTTCTCCCTGTAACAGCACGGATCATTTCGTTTATTTTAGTTAAATCGACATTCCGCCTTGAACATGGGGGAATAGCTCAGTGGTGTAGCATTCGACTGCAGATTAAGAAGTCCTTGGTTCAAACCTGAGTTCCCCCTGTAGTAGTACGATTCATTCCGTTTATTTTAGTTCAATCGACATTACGATTATGAACAAGTAGGAATAGCTCAGTGGTAGAGTATGCGACTGCAGATCGAGAGGTCCTTGGTTCAAACCCCAGTTCTCCCTGTAACAGCACGGATCATTTGGTTTATTTTAGTTAAATCGACATTACGGCCTTGAACAAGAGGGAATAGCTCAGTGGTAGAACATTCGATTGCAGATCGAGAAGTCCTTGGTTCAAACCCGAGTTCTCACTGTAACAGCACGAATCATTTCGTTTATTTTAGTTAAATCGACATTCCGCTTTGAACAAGGGGGAATAGCTCAGTGGTAGAGCATTCGACTGCAGATCGAGAGGTCCTTGGTTCAAACCCGAGTTCTCCCTGTAACAGCACGGATCATTGCGTTTATTTTAGTTAAATCGACATTACGGCTATGAACAAGGGGGAATAGCTCAGTGGTAGAGTATGCGAATGCAGATCGAGAGGTCCTTGGTTCAAACCCCAGTTCTCCCTGTAACAGCACGGATCATAGCGTTTATTTTAGTTTAATCGACATTACGCCTTGAACAAGGGGGAATAGCTCAGTGGTGTAGCATTCGACTGCAGATTAAGAAGTCCTTGGTTCAAACCTGAGTTCCCCCTGTAGTAGTACGATTCATTCCGTTTATTTTAGTTCAATCGACATTACGATTATGAACAAGTAGGAATAGCTCAGTGGTAGAGTATGCGACTGCAGATCGAGAGGTCCTTGGTTCAAACCCCAGTTCTCCCTGTAACAGCACGGATCATTTGGTTTATTTTAGTTAAATCGACATTACGGCCTTGAAGTAAGGGGAGTAGCTGAGTGGTAGAGCATTCGACTGCAGATCGAAAGGTCCATGGTTCAAACCCGAGTCTTCCCTGTAATAGCACGGATCATTGCGTTTATTTTAGTTAAATCGACATTACGGCTATGAACAAGGGGAATAGCTCAGTGGTAGAGCATTCGACAACAGATCGAGAGGTCCTTGGTTCAAACCCGAGTTCTCACTGTAACAGCACGGATCATTGCCTTTATTTTAGTTAAATCGACATTACGGCTATGAACAAGGGCGAATAGCTCAGTGGTAGAGTATGCGACTGCAGATCGAGAGGTCCTTGGTTCAAACCCCAGATCTCCCTGTAACAGCACGGATCATTGCGTTTATTTTAGTTAAATCGACATTACGGCCTTGAACAAGGGGGAATAGCTCAGTTGTAGAGCATTCGACTGCAGATTGAGAAGTCCTTGGTTCAAACCCGAGTTCCCCCTGTAGTAACACGAATCATTCCGTTTATTTTAGTTAAATCGACATTACGATTATAAACAAGTGGGAAAAGCTCAGTGGTAGAGCATTCGACGGCAGATCGAGAGGTCCTTGGTTCAAACCCGAGTTCTCACTGTAACAGCACGGATCATTCCGTTTATTTTAGTTAAAACGACATTACGGTTTTGAACAAGGGGGAATAGCTTAGTGGTAGAGCATTCGACTGCAGATCGAGAGGTCCTTGGTTCAAACCTGATTTCCCCCTGTAACAGCACGGATCATTCCGTTTATTTTAGTTAAAACGACATTACGGTCTTGAACAAGGGGGAATAGTTCAGTGGTAGAGTATGCGACTGCAGAACGAGAGATCCTTGGTTCGAACTTCAGTTCTCCCTGTAACAGCACGGATCAATCCGTTTATTTTAGTTAAATCGACATTACGGCTAGGAACAAGGAGGGAAAGCTCGCATTCGACTGCAGATCGAGAGTTCCTTGGTTCAAAACCGAGTTCCCCCTGTAACAGCACGGATCATTCCAATTATTTTAGTTAAATCGACATTACGGCTAGGAACAAGGAGGGAAAGCTCGCATTCGACTGCAGATCGAGAGGTCCATGGTTCAAACCCGAGTTCTCCCTGTAACAGCACGGATCATTGCGTTTATTTTAGTTAAATCGACATTACGGCTATGAACAAGGGGGAATAGCTCAGTGGTAGAGTATGCGAATGCAGATCGAGAGGTCCATGGTTCAAACCCCAGTTCTCCCTGTAACAGCACGGATCATAGCGTTTATTTTAGTTTAATCGACATTACGCCTTGAACAAGGGGGAATAGCTCAGTGGTGTAGCATTCGACTGCAGATTAAGAAGTCCTTGGTTTCATACCTGAGTTCCCCCTGTAGTAGTACGATTCATTCCGTTTATTTTAGTTAAATCGACATTACGATTATGAACAAGTAGGAATAGCTCAGTGGTAGAGAATTCGACTGCAGATCGAGAGGTCCTTGGTTCAAACCCGAGTTCTCCCTGTAACAGCACGGATCATTGCGTTTATTTTAGTTAAATCGACATTACGGCTATGAACAAGGGGGAATAGCTCAGTGGTAGAGTATGCGAATGCAGATCGAGAGGTCCTTGGTTCAAACCCCAGTTCTCCCTGTAACAGCACGGATCATAGCGTTTATTTTAGTTTAATCGACATTACGCCTTGAACAAGGGGGAATAGCTCAGTGGTGTAGCATTCGACTGCAGATTAAGAAGTCCTTGGTTTCATACCTGAGTTCCCCCTGTAGTAGTACGATTCATTCCGTTTATTTTAGTTAAATCGACATTACGATTATGAACAAGTAGGAATAGCTCAGTGGTAGAGAATTCGACGGCAGATCGAGAGGTGCTTGGTTCAAACCCGAGTTTTCCCTGTAACAGCACAGATCATTCCGTTCATTTTAGTTAAATCGACATTACGGCCTTGAACAAGGGGGAATAGCTCAGTGGTAGAGCATTCGATTGCAGATCGAGAGGTCCTTGGTTCAAACCCGAGTTCTTACTGTAACAGCACGGATCATTGCGTTTAATTTAGTTAAATCGACATTACGGCCTTGTACAAGGGGGAATAGCTCAGTTGTAGAGCATTCGACTGCAGATTGAGATGTCCTTGGTTCAAACCCGAGTTCCCCCTGTAGTAACACGAATCATTCCGTTTATTTTAGTTAAATCGACATTACGATTATAAACAAGTGGGAATAGCTCAGTGGTAGAGCATTCGACGGCAGATCGAGAGGTCCTTGGTTCAAACCCGAGTTCTCCCTGTAACAGCACGGATCATTCCGTTTATTTTAGTTAAAACGACATTACGGTCTGTAACAAGGGGGAATAGCTTAGTGGTAGAGCATTCGACTGCAGATCGAGAGGTCCTTGGTTCAAACCTGATTTCCCCCTGTAACAGCACGGATCTTCCGTTTATTTTACTTAAAACGACATTACGGTCTTGAACAAGGGGGAATAGCTCAGTGGTAGAGCATGCGACTGCAGATCGAGAGGTCCTTGGTTTAAACCCGAGTTCTCCCTGTAACAGCACGGATCATTCCAATTATTTTAGTTAAATCGACATTACGGCTAGGAACAAGGAGGGAAAGCTCGCATTCGACTGCAGATCGAGAGGTCCATGGTTCAAACCCGAGTTTTCCCTGTAATAGCACGAATCATTCCGTTTATTTTAGTTAAAACGACAATACGGTCCTGAACAAGGGGAATAGCTCAGTGGTAGAGTATACGACTGCAGATCGAGAGGTCCTTGGTTCAAACCCCAGTTCTCCCTGTAACAGCACGGATCATTTCGTTTATTTTAGTTAAATCGACATTACGGCCTTGAAAAAGGGGGAATAGCTCAGTGGTAGAGCATTCGATTGCAGATCGAGAGGTCCTTGGTTCAAACCCGAGTTCTCATTGTAACAGCACGGATCATTGCGTTTATTTTAGTTAAATCGACATTACGGCTATGAACAAAGGGGAATAGCTCAGTGGTAGAGCATTCGACTGCAGATCGAGAGGTCCTTGGTTCAAACCCGAGTTCTCCCTGTAACAGCACGAATCATTCCGTTTATTTTAGTTAAAACGACAATACGGTCCTGAACAAGGGGAATAGCTCAGTGGTAGAGTATGCGACTGCAGATCGAGAGGTCCTTGGTTCAAACCCCAGTTCTCCCTGTAACAGCACGGATCATTTCGTTTATTTTAGTTAAATCGACATTCCGCCTTGAACATGGGGGAATAGCTCAGTGGTGTAGCATTCGACTGCAGATTAAGAAGTCCTTGGTTCAAACCTGAGTTCCCCCTGTAGTAGTACGATTCATTCCGTTTATTATAGTTAAATCGACATTACGATATTAACAAGTAGGAATAGCTCAGTGGTAGAGTATGCGACTGCAGATCGAGAGGTCCTTGGTTCAAACCCCAGTTCTCCCTGTAACAACACGGATCATTTGGTTTATTTTAGTTAAATCGACATTCCGCCTTGAACAAGGGGAAATAACTCAGTGGTGTCGCATTCGACTGCAGATTAAGAAGTCCTTGGTTCAAACCTGAGTTCCCCCTGTAGTAGTACGATTCATTCGTTTATTTTAGTTCAATCGACATTACGATTATGAACAAGTAGGAATAGCTCAGTGGTAGAGTATGCGACTGCAGATCGAGAGGTCCTTGGTTCAAACCCCAGTTCTCCCTGTAACAGCACGGATCATTTGGTTTATTTTAGTTAAATCGACATTACGGCCTTGAACAAGAGGGAATAGCTCAGTGGTAGAACATTCGATTGCAGATCGAGAAGTCCTTGGTTCAAACCCGAGTTCTCACTGTAACAGCATGAATCATTTCGTTTATTTTAGTTAAATCGACATTCCGCTTTGAACAAGGGGGAATAGCTCAGTGGTAGAGCATTCGACTGCAGATCGAGAGGTCCTTGGTTCAAACCCGAGTTCTCCCTGTAACAGCACGGATCATTGCGTTTATTTTAGTTAAATCGACATTACGGCTATGAACAAGGGGGAATACCTCAGTGGTAGAGTATGCGAATGCAGAGCGAGAGGTCCTTGGTTCAAACCCCAGTTCTCCCTGTAACAGCACAGATCACTCCGTTTATTTTAGTTAAATCGACATTACGGCCTTGAACAAGGGGGAATAGCTCAGTTGTAGAGCATTCGATTGCAGATCGAGAGGTCCTTGGTTCAAACCCCAGTTCTCCCTGTAACAGCACGGATCATTGCGTTTATTTTAGTTAAATCGACATTACGGCCTTGAACAAGAGGGAATAGCTCAGTTGTAGAGCATTCGACTGCAGATTGAGAAGTCCTTGGTTCAAACCCGAGTTCCCCCTGTAACAGCACGGATCATTGCGTTTATTTTATTTAAATCGACATTACGGCCTTGAACAAGAGGGAATAGCTCAGTTGTAGAGCATTCGACTGCAGATTGAGAAGTCCTTGGTTCAAACCCGAGTTCCCCCTGTAGTAACACGAATCATTCCGTTTATTTTAGTTAAAACGACATTACGGTTTTGAACAAGGGGGAATAGCTTAGTGGTAGAGCATTCGACTGCAGATCGAGAGGTCCTTGGTTCAAACCTGATTTCCCCCTGTAACAGCACGGATCATTCCGTTTATTTTAGTTAAAACGACATTACGGTCTTGAACAAGGGGGAATAGCTCAGTGGTAGAGCATGCGACTGCAGATCGAGAGGTCCTTGGTTCAAACCCGAGTTCTCCCTGTAACAGCACGGATCATTTCGTTTATTTTAGTTAAATCGACATTACAGCTATAAACAAGGGGGAATAGCTCAGTGGTAGAGCGTTCGACTGCAGATCGAGAGGTCCATGGTTCAAACCCGAGTTTTCCCTGTAATAGCACGGATCATTGCGTTTATTTTAGTTAAAACGACAATACGCTCCTGAACAAGGGGAATAGCTCAGTGGTAGAGTATGCGACTGCAGATCGAGAGGTCCATGGTTCAAACCCGAGTTTTCCCTGTAATAGCACGGATCATTGCGTTTATTTTAGTTAAAACGACAATACGGTCCTGAACAAGGGGAATAGCTCAGTGGTAGAGTATGCGACTGCAGATCGAGAGGTCCTTGGTTCAAACCCCAGTTCTCCCTGTAACAGCACGGATCGTTTCGTTTATTTTAGTTAAATCGACATTACGGCCTTGAACAAGGGGGAATAGCTCAGTGGTAGAGCATTCGATTGCAGATCGAGAGGTCCTTGGTTCAAACCCGAGTTCTCACTGTAACAGCACGGATCATTGCCTTTATTTTAGTTAAATCGACATTACGGCTATGAACAAGGGCGAATAGCTCAGTGGTAGAGTATGCGACTGCAGATCGAGAGGTCCTTGGTTCAAACCCGTGTTCTCCCTGTAACAGCACGAATCATTCCGTTTATTTTAGTTAAAACTACAATACGGTCCTGAACAAGGGGAATAGCTCAGTGGTAGAGTATGCGACTGCAGATCGAGAGGTCCTTGGTTCAAACCCCAGTTCTCCCTGTAACAGCACGGATAATTTCGTTTATTTTAGTTAAATCGACATTCCGCCTTGAACAAGGGGGAATAGCTCAGTGGTGTAGCATTCGACTGCAGATTAAGAAAACCTTGGTTCAAACCTGAGTTCCCCCTGTAGTAGTACGATTCATTCCGTTTATTTTAGTTCAATCGACATTACGATTATGAACAAGTAGGAATAGCTCAGTGGTAGAGTATGCGACTGCAGATCGAGAGGTCCTTGGTTCAAACCACAGTTCTCCCTGTAACAGCACGGATCATTTGGTTTATTTTAGTTAAATCGACATTACGGCCTTGAACAAGAGGGAATAGCTCAGTGGTAGAACATTCGATTGCAGATCGAGAGGTCCTTGGTTCAAACCCGAGTTCTCACTGTAACAGCACGAATCATTTCGTTTATTTTAGTTAAATCGACATTCCGTCTTGAACAAGAGGGAATAGCTCAGTGGTAGAACATTCGACTGCAGATCGAGAGGTCCTTGGTTCAAACCCGAGTTCTCCCTGTAACAGCACGGATCATTGCGTTTATTTTAGTTAAATCGACATTACGTCTATGAACAAGGGGGAATAGCTCAGTGGTGTAGCATTCGACTGCAGATTAAGAAGTCCTTGGTTTCATACCTGAGTTCACCCTGTAGTAGTACGATTCATTCCGTTTATTTTAGTTAAATCGACATTACGATTATGAACAAGTGGGAATAGCTCAGTGGTAGAGCATTCGACGGCAGATCGAGAGGTCCTTGGTTCAAACCCGAGTTCTCCCTGTAACAGCACGGATCATAGCGTTTATTTTAGTTTAATCGACATTTCGCCTTGAACAAGGGGGAATAGCTCAGTGGTGTAGCATTCGACTGCAGATTAAGAAGTCCTTGGTTTCATACCTGAGTTCACCCTGTAGTAGTACGATTCATTCCGTTTATTTTAGTTAAATCGACATTACGATTATGAACAAGTGGGAATAGCTCAGTGGTAGAGCATTCGACGGCAGATCGAGAGGTCCTTGGTTTCATACCTGAGTTCACCCTGTAGTAGTACGATTCATTCCGTTTATTTTAGTTAAATCGACATTACGATTATGAACAAGTGGGAATAGCTCAGTGGTAGAGCATTCGACGGCAGATCGAGAGGTCCTTGGTTTCATACCTGAGTTCACCCTGTAGTAGTACGATTCATTCCGTTTATTTTAGTTAAATCGACATTACGATTATGAACAAGTGGGAATAGCTCAGTGGTAGAGCATTCGACGGCAGATCGAGAGGTCCTTGGTTTCATACCTGAGTTCACCCTGTAGTAGTACGATTCATTCCGTTTATTTTAGTTAAATCGACATTACGATTATGAACAAGTGGGAATAGCTCAGTGGTAGAGTATGCGACTGCAGATCGAGAGGTCCTTGGTTCAAACCCCAGTTCTCCCTGTAACAGCACGGATCATTTCGTTTATTTTATTTAAATCGACATTACGGCTATGAACAAAGGGGAATAGCTCAGTGGTGTAGCATTCGACTGCAGATTAAGAAGTCCTTGGTTCAAACCTGAGTTCCCCCTGTAGTAGTACGATTCATTCGGTTTATTTTAGTTAAATCGACATTACGATTATGAACAAGTAGGAATAGCTCAGTGGTAGAGTATGCGACTGCAGATCGAGAAGTCCTTGTTTCAAACCCGAGTTCCCCCTGTAGTAACACGAATCATTCCGTTTATTTTAGTTAAATCGACATTACGATTATGAACAAGTGGGAATAGCTCAGTGGTAGAGCATTCGACGGCAGATCGAGAGGTCCTTGGTTCAAACCTGATTTCCCCCTGTAACAGCACGGATCATTCCGTTTATTTTACTTAAAACGACATTACGGTCTTGAACAAGGGGAATAGCTCAGTGGTAGAGCATGCGACTGCAGATCGAGAGGTCCTTGGTTTAAACCCGAGTTCTCCCTGTAACAGCACGGATCATTTCGTTTATTTTAGTTAAATCGACATTACAGCTATAAACAAGGGGGAATAGCTCAGTGGTAGAGCGTTCGACTGCAGATCGAGAGGTCCATGGTTCAAACCCGAGTTTTCCCTGTAACAGCACGGATCATTGCGTTTATTTTAGTTAAAACGACATTACGGTCTTGAACAAGGGGGAATAGCTCAGTGGTGTAGCATTCGACTGCAGATTAAGAAGTCCTTGGTTCAAACCTGAGTTCACCCTGTAGTAGTACGATTCATTCCGTATATTTTAGTTAAATCGACATTACGATTATGAACAAGTAGGAATAGCTCAGTGGTAGAGAATTCGACGGCAGATCGAGAGGTGCTTGGTTCAAACCCGAGTTCTCCCTGTAACAGCACAGATCATTCCGTTTATTTTAGTTGAATCGACATTACGGCCTTGAACAAGGGGGAATAGTTCAGTGGTAGAGCATTCGATTGCAGATCGAGAGGTCCTTGGTTCAAACCCGAGTTTTTACTGTAACAGCACGGATCATTGCGTTTATTTTAGTTAAATCGACATTACGGCCTTGAACAAGGGGGAATAGCTCAGTTGTAGAGCATTCGACTGCAGATTGAGAAGTCCTTGGTTCAAACGCGAGTTCCCCCTGTAGTAACACGAATCATTCCGTTTATTTTAGTTAAATCGACATTACGATTATGAACAAGTGGGAATAGCTCAGTGGTAGAGCATTCGACGGCAGATCGAGAGGTCCTTGGTTCAAACCTGATTTCCCCCTGTAACAGCACGGATCATTCCGTTTATTTTACTTAAAACGACATTACGGTCTTGAACAAGGGGGAATAGCTCAGTGGTAGAGCATGCGACTGAAGATCGAGAGGTCCTTGGTTTAAACCCGAGTTCTCCCTGTAACAGCACGGATCATTCCAATTATTTTAGTTAAATCGACATTACGGCTAGGAACAAGGAGGGAAAGCTCGCATTCGACTGCAGATCGAGAGGTCCATGGTTCAAACCCGAGTTTTCCCTGTAATAGCACGGATCATTGCGTTTATTTTAGTTAAATCGACATTACGGCCTTGAAGTAAGGGGAGTAGCTGAGTGGTAGAGCATTCGACTGCAGATCGAAAGGTCCATGGTTCAAACCCGAGTTTTCCCTGTAATAGCACGGATCATTGCGTTTATTTTAGTTAAATCGACATTACGGCTATGAACAAGGGGGAGTAGCTCAGTGGTAGAGCATTCGACTGCAGATCGAAAGGTCCATGGTTCAAACCCGAGTTTTCCCTTTAATAGCACGGATCATTGCGTTTATTTTAGTTAAATCGACATTACGGCTATGAACAAGGGGGAGTAGCTCAGTGGTAGAGCATTCGACTGCAGATCGAGAGGTGCTTGGTTCAAACCCGAGTTCTCCCTGTAACAGCACGGATCAATCCGTTTATTTTAGTTAAATCGACAATACGGTCCTGAACAAGGGGGAATAGCTAAGTGGTAGAGTATGCGACCGCAGATCGAGAGGTCTTTGGTTCAAACCCCAGTTCTCCCTGTAACAGCACGGATCATTGCGTTTATTTTAGTTAAAACGACATTACGGTCTTGAACAAGGGGGAATAGCTCAGTGGTGTAGCATTCGACTGCAGATTAAGAAGTCCTTGGTTCAAACCTGAGTTCACCCTGTAGTAGTACGATTCATTCCGTATATTTTAGTTAAATCGACATTACGATTATGAACAAGTAGGAATAGCTCAGTGGTAGAGAATTCGACGGCAGATCGAGAGGTGCTTGGTTCAAACCCGAGTTCTCCCTGTAACAGCACAGATCATTCCGTTTATTTTAGTTGAATCGACATTACGGCCTTGAACAAGGGGGAATAGTTCAGTGGTAGAGCATTCGATTGCAGATCGAGAGGTCCTTGGTTCAAACCCGAGTTTTTACTGTAACAGCACGGATCATTGCGTTTATTTTAGTTAAATCGACATTACGGCCTTGAACAAGGGGGAATAGCTCAGTTGTAGAGCATTCGACTGCAGATTGAGAAGTCCTTGGTTCAAACGCGAGTTCCCCCTGTAGTAACACGAATCATTCCGTTTATTTTAGTTACATCGACATTACGATTATGAACAAGTGGGAATAGCTCAGTGGTAGAGCATTCGACGGCAGATCGAGAGGTCCTTGGTTCAAACCTGATTTCCCCCTGTAACAGCACGGATCATTCCGTTTATTTTACTTAAAACGACATTACGGTCTTGAACAAGGGGGAATAGCTCAGTGGTAGAGCATGCGACTGAAGATCGAGAGGTCCTTGGTTTAAACCCGAGTTCTCCCTGTAACAGCACGGATCATTCCAATTATTTTAGTTAAATCGACATTACGGCTAGGAACAAGGAGGGAAAGCTCGCATTCGACTGCAGATCGAGAGGTCCATGGTTCAAACCCGAGTTTTCCCTGTAATAGCACGGATCATTGCGTTTATTTTAGTTAAATCGACATTACGGCCTTGAAGTAAGGGGAGTAGCTGAGTGGTAGAGCATTCGACTGCAGATCGAAAGGTCCATGGTTCAAACCCGAGTTTTCCCTGTAATAGCACGGATCATTGCGTTTATTTTAGTTAAATCGACATTACGGCTATGAACAAGGGGGAGTAGCTCAGTGGTAGAGCATTCGACTGCAGATCGAAAGGTCCATGGTTCAAACCCGAGTTTTCCCTGTAATAGCACGGATCATTGCGTTTATTTTAGTTAAATCGACATTACGGCTATGAACAAGGGGGAGTAGCTCAGTGGTAGAGCATTCGACTGCAGATAGAGAGGTGCTTGGTTCAAACCCGAGTTCTCCCTGTAACAGCACGGATCAATCCGTTTATTTTAGTTAAATCGACAATACGGTCCTGAACAAGGGGGAATAGCTAAGTGGTAGAGTATGCGACCGCAGATCGAGAGGTCTTTGGTTCAAACCCCAGTTCTCCCTGTAACAGCACGGATCATTTGGTTTATTTTAGTTAAATCGACATTACGGCCTTGAACAAGGGGGAATAGGTCAGTGGTAGAGCATTCGATTGCAGATCGAGAGGTCCTTGGTTTAAACCCGAGTTCTCACTCTAACAGCACGGATCATAGCGTTTATTTTAGTTAAATCGACATTACGGCTATGAACAAGGGGGAATAGCTCAGTGGTAGAGTATGCGACTGCAGATCGAGAGGTCCTTGGTTCAAACCCCAGTTCTCCCTGTAACAGCACGGATCATTTCGTTTATTTTAGTTAAATCGACATTACGGCCTTGAACGAGAGGGAATAGCTCAGTGGTAGAGCATTCGATTGCAGATCGAGAGGTCCTTGGTTCAAACCCGAGTTCTCACTGTAACAGCACGGATCATTTCGTTTATTTTAGTTAAATAAACATTACAGCTATAAACAAGGGGGAATAGCTCAGTGGTAGAGCGTTCGACTGCAGATCGAGAGGTCTATGGTTCAAACCCGAGTTTTCCCTGTAACAGCACGGATCATTGCGTTTATTTTAGTTAAAACGACATTACGGTCTTGAACAAGGGGGAATAGCTCAGTGGTGTAGCATTCGACTGCAGATTAAGAAGTCCTTGGTTCAAACCTGAGTTCACCCTGTAGTAGTACGATTCATTCCGTATATTTTAGTTAAATCGACATTACGATTATGAACAAGTAGGAATAGCTCAGTGGTAGAGAATTCGACGGCAGATCGAGAGGTGCTTGGTTCAAACCCGAGTTCTCCCTGTAACAGCACAGATCATTCCGTTTATTTTAGTTGAATCGACATTACGGCCTTGAACAAGGGGGAATAGTTCAGTGGTAGAGCATTCGATTGCAGATCGAGAGGTCCTTGGTTCAAACCCGAGTTTTTACTGTAACAGCACGGATCATTGCGTTTATTTTAGTTAAATCGACATTACGGCCTTGAACAAGGGGGAATAGCTCAGTTGTAGAGCATTCGACTGCAGATTGAGAAGTCCTTGGTTCAAACGCGAGTTCCCCCTGTAGTAACACGAATCATTCCGTTTATTTTAGTTAAATCGACATTACGATTATGAACAAGTGGGAATAGCTCAGTGGTAGAGCATTCGACGGCAGATCGAGAGGTCCTTGGTTCAAACCTGATTTCCCCCTGTAACAGCACGGATCATTCCGTTTATTTTACTTAAAACGACATTACGGTCTTGAACAAGGGGGAATAGCTCAGTGGTAGAGCATGCGACTGAAGATCGAGAGGTCCTTGGTTTAAACCCGAGTTCTCCCTGTAACAGCACGGATCATTCCAATTATTTTAGTTAAATCGACATTACGGCTAGGAACAAGGAGGGAAAGCTCGCATTCGACTGCAGATCGAGAGGTCCATGGTTCAAACCCGAGTTTTCCCTGTAATAGCACGGATCATTGCGTTTATTTTAGTTAAATCGACATTACGGCCTTGAAGTAAGGGGAGTAGCTGAGTGGTAGAGCATTCGACTGCAGATCGAAAGGTCCATGGTTCAAACCCGAGTTTTCCCTGTAATAGCACGGATCATTGCGTTTATTTTAGTTAAATCGACATTACGGCTATGAACAAGGGGGAGTAGCTCAGTGGTAGAGCATTCGACTGCAGATCGAAAGGTCCATGGTTCAAACCCGAGTTTTCCCTGTAATAGCACGGATCATTGCGTTTATTTTAGTTAAATCGACATTACGGCTATGAACAAGGGGGAGTAGCTCAGTGGTAGAGCATTCGACTGCAGATCGAGAGGTGCTTGGTTCAAACCCGAGTTCTCCCTGTAACAGCACGGATCAATCCGTTTATTTTAGTTAAATCGACAATACGGTCCTGAACAAGGGGGAATAGCTAAGTGGTAGAGTATGCGACCGCAGATCGAGAGGTCTTTGGTTCAAACCCCAGTTCTCCCTGTAACAGCACGGATCATTTGGTTTATTTTAGTTAAATCGACATTACGGCCTTGAACAAGGGGGAATAGGTCAGTGGTAGAGCATTCGATTGCAGATCGAGAGGTCCTTGGTTTAAACCCGAGTTCTCACTCTAACAGCACGGATCATAGCGTTTATTTTAGTTAAATCGACATTACGGCTATGAACAAGGGGGAATAGCTCAGTGGTAGAGTATGCGACTGCAGATCGAGAGGTCCTTGGTTCAAACCCCAGTTCTCCCTGTAACAGCACGGATCATTTCGTTTATTTTAGTTAAATCGACATTACGGCCTTGAACGAGAGGGAATAGCTCAGTGGTAGAGCATTCGATTGCAGATCGAGAGGTCCTTGGTTCAAACCCGAGTTCTCACTGTAACAGCACGAATCATTTCGTTTATTTTAGCTAAATCGACATTACGCCCTTGAACAAGGGGGAATAGCTCAGTGGTAGAGCATTCGATTGCAGATCGAGAGGTCCTTGGTTCAAACCCGAGTTCTCACTGTAACAGCACAGATCATTGCGTTTACTTTAGTTAAATCGACATTACGGATATGAACAAAGGGGAATAGCTCAGGGGTAGAGCATTCGACTGCAGATCGAGAGGTACTTGGTTCAAACCCGAGTTCTCCCTGTAACAGCACGGATCATTTCGTTTATTTTAGTTAAATCGACATTCCGCCTTGAACAAGGGGGAATAGCTCAGTGGTAGAGCATTCGACTGCAGATCGAGAGGTCCTTGGTTCAAACCCGAGGTCTCCGTGTAACAGCACGGATCATTGCGTTTTTTTAGTTAAATCGACATTACGGCTATGAACAAGGGGGAATAGCTCGGAGGTAGAGTATGCGACTGCAGATCGAGAGGTCCTTGGTTCAAACCCCAGTTCTCCCTGTAACAGCACGGATCATTCCGTTTATTTTAGTTAAATCGACATTACGATTATGACCAAGTAGGAATAGCTCAGTGGTAGAGAATTCGACGGCAGATCGAGAGGTGCTTGGTTCAAACCCGAGGTTTCCCTGTAACAGCACAGATCATTCCGTTTATTTTAGTTAAATCGACATTACGGCCTTGAAGTAAGGGGAGTAGCTGAGTGGTAGAGCATTCGACTGCAGATCGAAAGGTCCATGGTTCAAACCCGAGTTTTCCCTGTAATAGCACGGATCATTGCGTTTATTTTAGTTTAATCGACATTACGATTATGAACAAGTGGGAATAGCTCAGTGGTAGAGCATTCGACGGCAGATCGAGAGGTCCTTGGTTCAAACCTGATTTCCCCCTGTAACAGCACGGATCATTCCGTTTATTTTACTTAAAACGACATTACGGTCTTGAACAAGGGGGAATAGCTCAGTGGTAGAGCATGCGACTGCGGATCGAGAGGTCCTTGGTTTAAACCCGAGTTCTCCCTGTAACAGCACGGATCATTTCGTTTATTTTAGTTAAAACGACATTACGGTCTTGAACAAGGGGGAATAGCTCAGTGGTGTAGCATTCGACTGCAGATTAAGAAGTCCTTGGTTCAAACCTGAGTTCACCCTGTAGTAGTACGATTCATTCCGTATATTTTAGTTAAATCGACATTACGATTATGAACAAGTAGGAATAGCTCAGTGGTAGAGAATTCGACGGCAGATCGAGAGGTGCTTGGTTCAAACCCGAGTTCTCCCTGTAACAGCACAGATCATTCCGTTTATTTTAGTTGAATCGACATTACGGCCTTGAACAAGGGGGAATAGCTCAGTGGTAGAGCATTCAATTGCAGATCGAGAGGTCCTTGGTTCAAACCCGAGTTCTTACTGTAACAGCACGGATCATTGCGTTTATTTTAGTTAAATCGACATTACGGCCTTGAACAAGGGGGAATAGCTCAGTTGTAGAGCATTCGACTGCAGATTGAGAAGTCCTTGGTTCAAACCCGAGTTCTCCCTGTAACAGCACGGATCATTCCGTTTATTTTAGTTAAATCGACATTACGGCTATGAACAAGGGGGAGTAGCTCAGTGGTAGAGCATTCGACTGCAGATCGAAAGGTCCATGGTTCAAACCCGAGTTTTCCCTGTAATAGCACGGATCATTGCGTTTATTTTAGTTAAATCGACATTACGGCTATGAACAAGGGGGAGTAGCTCAGTGGTAGAGCATTCGACTGCAGATCGAGAGGTGCTTGGTTCAAACCCGAGTTCTCCCTGTAACAGCACGGATCAATCCGTTTATTTTAGTTAAATCGACATAACGGTTATGAACAAAGTGGAATAGCTCAATGGTAGAGCATTCGATTGCAGATCGAGAGGTCCTTGGTTCAAACCCGAGTTCTCACTGTAACAGCACGGATCATAGCGTTTATTTTAGTTAAATCGACATTACGGCTATGAACAAGGGGGAATAGGTCAGTGGTAGAGCATTCGATTGCAGATCGAGAGGTCCTTGGTTTAAACCCGAGTTCTCACTGTAACAGCACGGATCATAGCGTTTATTTTAGTTAAATCGACATTACGGCTATGAACAAGGGGGAATAGCTCAGTGGTAGAGTATGCGACTGCAGATCGAGAGGTCCTTGGTTCAAACCCCAGTTCTCCCTGTAACAGCACGGATCATTTCGTTTATTTTAGTTAAATCGACATTACGGCTATGAACAAAGGGGAATAGCTCAGTGGTGTAGCATTCGACTGCAGATTAAGAAGTCCTTGGTTCAAACCTGAGTTCCCCCTGTAGTAGTTCGATTCATTCGGTTTATTTAGTTAAATCGACATTACGATTATGAACAAGTAGGAATAGCTCAGTGGTAGAGTATGCGACTGCAGATCGAGAGGTCCTTGGTTCAAACCCCAGTTCTCCGTGTAACAGCACGGATCATTTGGTTTATTTTAGTTAAATCGACATTACGGCCTTGAACGAGAGGGAATAGCTCAGTGGTAGAGCATTCGATTGCAGATCGAGAGGTCCTTGGTTCAAACCCGAGTTCTCACTGTAACAGCACGAATCATTTCGTTTATTTTAGTTAAATCGACATTACGATTATGAACAAGTGGGAATAGCTCAGTGGTAGAGCATTCGACGGCAGATCGAGAGGTCCTTGGTTCAAACATGATTTCCCCCTGTAACAGCACGGATCATTCCGTTTATTTTACTTAAAACGACATTACGGTCTTGAACAAGGGGGAATAGCTCAGTGGTAGAGCATGCGACTGCAGATCGAGAGGTCCTTGGTTTAAACCCGAGTTCTCCCTGTAACAGCACGGATCATTTCGTTTATTTTAGTTAAATCGACATTACAGCTATAAACAAGGGGGAATAGCTCAGTGGTAGAGCGTTCGACTGCAGATCGAGAGGTCCATGGTTCAAACCGGAGTTTTCCCTGTACCAGCACGGATCATTGCGTTTATTTTAGTTAAAACGACATTACGGTCTTGAACAAGGGGGAATAGCTCAGTGGTGTAGCATTCGACTGCAGATTAAGAAGTCCTTGGTTCAAACCTGAGTTCACCCTGTAGTAGTACGATTCATTCCGTATATTTTAGTTAAATCGACATTACGATTATGAACAAGTAGGAATAGCTCAGTGGTAGAGAATTCGACGGCAGATCGAGAGGTGCTTCGTTCAAACCCGAGTTCTCCCTGTAACAGCACAGATCATTCCGTTTATTTTAGTTGAATCGACATTACGGCCTCGAACAAGGGGGAATAGCTCAGTGGTAGAGCATTCGATTGCAGATCGAGAGGTCCTTGGTTCAAACCCGAGTTCTTACTGTAACAGCACGGATCATTGCGTTTATTTTAGTTAAATCGACATTACGGCCTTGAACAAGGGGGAATAGCTCAGTTGTAGAGCATTCGACTGCAGATTGAGAAGTCCTTGGTTCAAACCCGAGTTCCCCCTGTAGTAACACGAATCATTCCGTTTATTTTAGTTAAATCGACATTACGATTATGAACAAGTGGGAATAGCTCAGTGGTAGAGCATTCGACGGCAGATCGAGAGGTCCTTGGTTCAAACCTGATTTCCCCCTGTAACAGCACGGATCATTCCGTTTATTTTACTTAAAACGACATTACGGTCTTGAACAAGGGGGAATAGCTCAGTGGTAGAGCATGCGACTGCAGATCGAGAGGTCCTTGGTTTAAACCCGAGTTCTCCCTGTAACAGCACGGATCATTTCGTTTATTTTAGTTAAATCGACATTACAGCTATAAACAAGGGGGAATAGCTCAGTGGTAGAGCGTTCGACTGCAGATCGAGAGGTCCATGGTTCAAACCCGAGTTTTCCCTGTAACAGCACGGATCATTGCGTTTATTTTAGTTAAAACGACATTACGGTCTTGAACAAGGGGGAATAGCTCAGTGGTGTAGCATTCGACTGCAGATTAAGAAGTCCTTGGTTCAAACCTGAGTTCACCCTGTAGTAGTACGATTCATTCCGTATATTTTAGTTAAATCGACATTACGATTATGAACAAGTAGGAATAGCTCAGTGGTAGAGAATTCGACGGCAGATCGAGAGGTGCTTCGTTCAAACCCGAGTTCTCCCTGTAACAGCACAGATCATTCCGTTTATTTTAGTTGAATCGACATTACGGCCTCGAACAAGGGGGAATAGCTCAGTGGTAGAGCATTCGATTGCAGATCGAGAGGTCCTTGGTTCAAACCCGAGTTCTTACTGTAACAGCACGGATCATTGCGTTTATTTTAGTTAAATCGACATTACGGCCTTGAACAAGGGGGAATAGCTCAGTTGTAGAGCATTCGACTGCAGATTGAGAAGTCCTTGGTTCAAACCCGAGTTCCCCCTGTAGTAACACGAATCATTCCGTTTATTTTAGTTAAATCGACATTACGATTATGAACAAGTGGGAATAGCTCAGTGGTAGAGCATTCGACGGCAGATCGAGAGGTCCTTGGTTCAAACCTGATTTCCCCCTGTAACAGCACGGATCATTCCGTTTATTTTACTTAAAACGACATTACGGTCTTGAACAAGGGGGAATAGCTCAGTGGTAGAGCATGCGACTGCAGATCGAGAGGTCCTTGGTTTAAACCCGAGTTCTCCCTGTAACAGCACGGATCATTTCGTTTATTTTAGTTAAATCGACATTACAGCTATAAACAAGGGGGAATAGCTCAGTGGTAGAGCGTTCGACTGCAGATCGAGAGGTCCATGGTTCAAACCCGAGTTTTCCCTGTAACAGCACGGATCATTGCGTTTATTTTAGTTAAAACGACATTACGGTCTTGAACAAGGGGGAATAGCTCAGTGGTGTAGCATTCGACTGCAGATTAAGAAGTCCTTGGTTCAAACCTGAGTTCACCCTGTAGTAGTACGATTCATTCCGTATATTTTAGTTAAATCGACATTACGATTATGAACAAGTAGGAATAGCTCAGTGGTAGAGAATTCGACGGCAGATCGAGAGGTGCTTGGTTCAAACCCGAGTTCTCCCTGTAACAGCACAGATCATTCCGTTTATTTTAGTTGAATCGACATTACGCCCTTGAAGAAGGGGGAATAGCTCAGTGGTAGAGCATTCGATTGCAGATTGAGAGGTCCTTGGTTCAAACCCGAGTTCTTACTGTAACAGCACGGATCATTGCGTTTATTTTAGTTAAATCGACATTACGGCCTTGAACAAGGCGGAATAGCTCAGTTGTAGAGCATTCGACTGCAGATTGAGAAGTCCTTGGTTCAAACCCGAGTTCCCCCTGTAGTAACACGAATCATTCCGTTTATTTTAGTTAAATCGACATTACGATTATGAACAAGTGGGAATAGCTCATTGGTAGAGCATTCGACGGCAGATCGAGAGGTCCTTGGTTCAAACCTGATTTCCCCCTGTAACAGCACGGATCATTCCGTTTATTTTACTTAAAACGACATTACGGTCTTGAACAAGGGGGAATAGCTCAGTGGTAGAGCATGCGACTGCAGATCGAGAGGTCCTTGGTTTAAACCCGAGTTCTCCCTGTAACAGCACGGATCATTTCGTTTATTTTAGTTAAATCGACATTACAGCTATAAACAAGGGGGAATAGCTCAGTGGTAGAGCGTTCGACTGCAGACCGAGAGGTCCATGGTTCAAACCGGAGTTTTCCCTGTAACAGCACGGATCATTGCGTTTATTTTAGTTAAAACGACATTACGGTCTTGAACAAGGGGGAATAGCTCAGTGGTGTAGCATTCGACTGCAGATTAAGAAGTCCTTGGTTCAAACCTGAGTTCACCCTGTAGTAGTACGATTCATTCCGTATATTTTAGTTAAATCGACATTACGATTATGAACAAGTAGGAATAGCTCAGTTGTAGAGAATTCGACGGCAGATCGAGAGGTGCTTGGTTCAAACCCGAGTTCTCCCTGTAACAGCACAGATCATTCCGTTTATTTTAGTTGAATCGACATTACGGCCTTGAACAAGGGGGAATAGCTCAGTTGTAGAGCATTCGACTGCAGATTGAGAAGTCCTTGGTTCAAACCCGAGTTCCCCCTGTAGTAACACGAATCATTCCGTTTATTTTAGTTAAATCGATATTACGATTATGAACAAGTGGGAATAGCTCAGTGGTAGAGCATTCGACGGCAGATCGAGAGGTCCTTGGTTCAAACCTGATTTCCCCCTGTAACAGCACGGATCATTCCGTTTATTTTACTTAAAACGACATTACGGTCTTGAGCAAGGGGGATAGCTCAGTGGTAGAGCATGCGACTGCAGATCGAGAGGTCCTTGGTTTAAACCCGAGTTCTCCCTGTAACAGCACGGATCATTTCGTTTATTTTAGTTAAATCGACATTACAGCTATAAACAAGGGGGAATAGCTCAGTGGTAGAGCGTTCGACTGCAGATCGAGAGGTCCATGGTTCAAACCCGAGTTTTCCCTGTAACAGCACGGATCATTGCGTTTATTTTAGTTAAAACGACATTACGGTCTAGAACAAGGGGGAATAGCTCAGTGGTGTAGCATTCGACTGCAGATTAAGAAGTCCTTGGTTCAAACCTGAGTTCACCCTGTAGTAGTACGATTCATTCCGTATATTTTAGTTAAATCGACATTACGATTATGAACAAGTAGGAATAGCTCAGTGGTAGAGAATTCGACGGCAGATCGAGAGGTGCTTGGTTCAAACCCGAGTTCTCCCTGTAACAGCACAGATCATTCCGTTTATTTTAGTTGAATCGACATTACGGCCTTGAACAAGGGGGAATAGCTCAGTGGTAGAGCATTCGATTGCAGATCGAGAGGTCCTTGGTTCAAACCTGATTTCCCCCTGTAACAGCACGGATCATTCCGTTTATTTTAGTTAAATCGACATTACAGCTATAAACAAGGGGGAATAGCTCAGTGGTAGAGCGTTCGACTGCAGATCGAGAGGTCCATGGTTCAAACCCGAGTTTTCCCTGTAATAGCACGGATCATTGCGTTTATTTTAGTTAAATCGACAATACGGCTATTAACAAGGGGGAATAGCTCAGTGGTAGAGCGTTCGACTGCAGATCGAGAGGTCCATGGTTCAAACCCCAGTTCTCCCTGTAACAGCACGGATCGTTTCGTTTATTTTAGTTAAATCGACATTACGGCCTTGAACAAGGGGGAATAGCTCAGTGGTAGAGCATTCGATTGCAGATCGAGAGGTCCTTGGTTCAAACCCAGTTCTCCCTGTAACAGCACGGATCATTGCGTTTATTTTAGTTAAATCGACATTACGCCTTGAACAAGGGGAAATAGCTCAGTGGTGTAGCATTCGACTGCAGATTAAGAAGTCCTTGATTCAAACCTGAGTTCCCCCTGTAGTAGTACGATTCATTCCGTATATTTTAGTTAAATCGACATTACGATTATGAACAAGTAGGAATAGCTCAGTGGTAGAGAATTCGACGGCAGATCGAGAGGTGCTTGGTTCAAACCCGAGTTCTCCCTGTAACAGCACAGATCATTCCGTTTATTTTAGTTGAATCGACATTACGGCCTTGAACAAGGGGGAATAGCTCAGTGGTAGAGCATTCGATTGCAGATCGAGAGGTCCTTGGTTCAAACCCGAGATCTTACTGTAACAGCACGGATCATTGCGTTTATTTTAGTTAAATCGACATTACGGCCTTGAACAAGGGGGAATAGCTCAGTTGTAGAGCATTCGACTGCAGATTGAGAAGTCCTTGGTTCAAACCCGAGTTCCCCCTGTAGTAACACGAATCATTCCGTTTATTTTAGTTAAATCGACATTACGATTATGAACAAGTGGGAATAGCTCAGTGGTAGAGCATTCGACGGCAGATCGAGAGGTCCTTGGTTCAAACCCGAGTTCTCCCTGTAACAGCACGGATCATTCCGTTTATTTTAGTTAAAACGACATCACGGTCTTGAACAAGGGGGAATAGCTTAGTGGTAGAGCATTCGACTGCAGATCGAGAGGTCCTTGGTTCAAACCTGATTTCCCCCTGTAACAGCACGGATCATTCCGTTTATTTTAGTTAAATCGACATTACAGTTATAAACAAGGGGGAATAGCTCAGTGGTAGAGCGTTCGACTGCAGATCGAGAGGTCCATGGTTCAAACCCGAGTTTTACCTGTAATAGCACGGATCATTGCGTTTATTTTAGTTAAATCGACATTACGGCTATTAACAAGGGGGAATAGCTCAGTGGTAGAGCGCTCGACTGCAGATCGAGAGGTACATGGTTCAAACCCCAGTTCTCGCTGTAACAGCACGGATCGTTTCGTTTATTTTAGTTAAATCGACATTACGGCCTTGAACAAGGGGGAATAGCTCAGTGGTAGAGAATTCGACGGCAGATCGAGAGGTGCTTCGTTCAAACCCGAGTTCTCCCTGTAACAGCACAGATCATTCCGTTTATTTTAGTTGAATCGACATTACGGCCTCGAACAAGGGGGAATAGCTCAGTGGTAGAGCATTCGATTGCAGATCGAGAGGTCCTTGGTTCAAACCCGAGTTCTTACTGTAACAGCACGGATCATTGCGTTTATTTTAGTTAAATCGACATTACGGCCTTGAACAAGGGGGAATAGCTCAGTTGTAGAGCATTCGACTGCAGATTGAGAAGTCCTTGGTTCAAACCCGAGTTCCCCCTGTAGTAACACGAATCATTCCGTTTATTTTAGTTAAATCGACATTACGATTATGAACAAGTGGGAATAGCTCAGTGGTAGAGCATTCGACGGCAGATCGAGAGGTCCTTGGTTCAAACCTGATTTCCCCCTGTAACAGCACGGATCATTCCGTTTATTTTACTTAAAACGACATTACGGTCTTGAACAAGGGGGAATAGCTCAGTGGTAGAGCATGCGACTGCAGATCGAGAGGTCCTTGGTTTAAACCCGAGTTCTCCCTGTAACAGCACGGATCATTTCGTTTATTTTAGTTAAATCGACATTACAGCTATAAACAAGGGGGAATAGCTCAGTGGTAGAGCGTTCGACTGCAGATCGAGAGGTCCATGGTTCAAACCCGAGTTTTCCCTGTAACAGCACGGATCATTGCGTTTATTTTAGTTAAAACGACATTACGGTCTTGAACAAGGGGGAATAGCTCAGTGGTGTAGCATTCGACTGCAGATTAAGAAGTCCTTGGTTCAAACCTGAGTTCACCCTGTAGTAGTACGATTCATTCCGTATATTTTAGTTAAATCGACATTACGATTATGAACAAGTAGGAATAGCTCAGTGGTAGAGAATTCGACGGCAGATCGAGAGGTGCTTGGTTCAAACCCGAGTTCTCCCTGTAACAGCACAGATCATTCCGTTTATTTTAGTTGAATCGACATTACGCCCTTGAAGAAGGGGGAATAGCTCAGTGGTAGAGCATTCGATTGCAGATTGAGAGGTCCTTGGTTCAAACCCGAGTTCTTACTGTAACAGCACGGATCATTGCGTTTATTTTAGTTAAATCGACATTACGGCCTTGAACAAGGCGGAATAGCTCAGTTGTAGAGCATTCGACTGCAGATTGAGAAGTCCTTGGTTCAAACCCGAGTTCCCCCTGTAGTAACACGAATCATTCCGTTTATTTTAGTTAAATCGACATTACGATTATGAACAAGTGGGAATAGCTCATTGGTAGAGCATTCGACGGCAGATCGAGAGGTCCTTGGTTCAAACCTGATTTCCCCCTGTAACAGCACGGATCATTCCGTTTATTTTACTTAAAACGACATTACGGTCTTGAACAAGGGGGAATAGCTCAGTGGTAGAGCATGCGACTGCAGATCGAGAGGTCCTTGGTTTAAACCCGAGTTCTCCCTGTAACAGCACGGATCATTTCGTTTATTTTAGTTAAATCGACATTACAGCTATAAACAAGGGGGAATAGCTCAGTGGTAGAGCGTTCGACTGCAGACCGAGAGGTCCATGGTTCAAACCGGAGTTTTCCCTGTAACAGCACGGATCATTGCGTTTATTTTAGTTAAAACGACATTACGGTCTTGAACAAGGGGGAATAGCTCAGTGGTGTAGCATTCGACTGCAGATTAAGAAGTCCTTGGTTCAAACCTGAGTTCACCCTGTAGTAGTACGATTCATTCCGTATATTTTAGTTAAATCGACATTACGATTATGAACAAGTAGGAATAGCTCAGTTGTAGAGAATTCGACGGCAGATCGAGAGGTGCTTGGTTCAAACCCGAGTTCTCCCTGTAACAGCACAGATCATTCCGTTTATTTTAGTTGAATCGACATTACGGCCTTGAACAAGGGGGAATAGCTCAGTTGTAGAGCATTCGACTGCAGATTGAGAAGTCCTTGGTTCAAACCCGAGTTCCCCCTGTAGTAACACGAATCATTCCGTTTATTTTAGTTAAATCGATATTACGATTATGAACAAGTGGGAATAGCTCAGTGGTAGAGCATTCGACGGCAGATCGAGAGGTCCTTGGTTCAAACCTGATTTCCCCCTGTAACAGCACGGATCATTCCGTTTATTTTACTTAAAACGACATTACGGTCTTGAGCAAGGGGGATAGCTCAGTGGTAGAGCATTCGATTGCAGATCGAGAGGTCCTTGGTTCAAACCTGATTTCCCCCTGTAACAGCACGGATCATTCCGTTTATTTTAGTTAAATCGACATTACAGCTATAAACAAGGGGGAATAGCTCAGTGGTAGAGCGTTCGACTGCAGATCGAGAGGTCCATGGTTCAAACCCGAGTTTTCCCTGTAATAGCACGGATCATTGCGTTTATTTTAGTTAAATCGACAATACGGCTATTAACAAGGGGGAATAGCTCAGTGGTAGAGCGTTCGACTGCAGATCGAGAGGTCCATGGTTCAAACCCCAGTTCTCCCTGTAACAGCACGGATCGTTTCGTTTATTTTAGTTAAATCGACATTACGGCCTTGAACAAGGGGGAATAGCTCAGTGGTAGAGCATTCGATTGCAGATCGAGAGGTCCTTGGTTCAAACCCAGTTCTCCCTGTAACAGCACGGATCATTGCGTTTATTTTAGTTAAATCGACATTACGCCTTGAACAAGGGGAAATAGCTCAGTGGTGTAGCATTCGACTGCAGATTAAGAAGTCCTTGATTCAAACCTGAGTTCCCCCTGTAGTAGTACGATTCATTCCGTATATTTTAGTTAAATCGACATTACGATTATGAACAAGTAGGAATAGCTCAGTGGTAGAGAATTCGACGGCAGATCGAGAGGTGCTTGGTTCAAACCCGAGTTCTCCCTGTAACAGCACAGATCATTCCGTTTATTTTAGTTGAATCGACATTACGGCCTTGAACAAGGGGGAATAGCTCAGTGGTAGAGCATTCGATTGCAGATCGAGAGGTCCTTGGTTCAAACCCGAGATCTTACTGTAACAGCACGGATCATTGCGTTTATTTTAGTTAAATCGACATTACGGCCTTGAACAAGGGGGAATAGCTCAGTTGTAGAGCATTCGACTGCAGATTGAGAAGTCCTTGGTTCAAACCCGAGTTCCCCCTGTAGTAACACGAATCATTCCGTTTATTTTAGTTAAATCGACATTACGATTATGAACAAGTGGGAATAGCTCAGTGGTAGAGCATTCGACGGCAGATCGAGAGGTCCTTGGTTCAAACCCGAGTTCTCCCTGTAACAGCACGGATCATTCCGTTTATTTTAGTTAAAACGACATCACGGTCTTGAACAAGGGGGAATAGCTTAGTGGTAGAGCATTCGACTGCAGATCGAGAGGTCCTTGGTTCAAACCTGATTTCCCCCTGTAACAGCACGGATCATTCCGTTTATTTTAGTTAAATCGACATTACAGTTATAAACAAGGGGGAATAGCTCAGTGGTAGAGCGTTCGACTGCAGATCGAGAGGTCCATGGTTCAAACCCGAGTTTTACCTGTAATAGCACGGATCATTGCGTTTATTTTAGTTAAATCGACATTACGGCTATTAACAAGGGGGAATAGCTCAGTGGTAGAGCGCTCGACTGCAGATCGAGAGGTACATGGTTCAAACCCCAGTTCTCGCTGTAACAGCACGGATCGTTTCGTTTATTTTAGTTAAATCGACATTACGGCCTTGAACAAGGGGGAATAGCTCAGTGGTAGAGAATTCGACGGCAGATCGAGAGGTGCTTCGTTCAAACCCGAGTTCTCCCTGTAACAGCACAGATCATTCCGTTTATTTTAGTTGAATCGACATTACGGCCTCGAACAAGGGGGAATAGCTCAGTGGTAGAGCATTCGATTGCAGATCGAGAGGTCCTTGGTTCAAACCCGAGTTCTTACTGTAACAGCACGGATCATTGCGTTTATTTTAGTTAAATCGACATTACGGCCTTGAACAAGGGGGAATAGCTCAGTTGTAGAGCATTCGACTGCAGATTGAGAAGTCCTTGGTTCAAACCCGAGTTCCCCCTGTAGTAACACGAATCATTCCGTTTATTTTAGTTAAATCGACATTACGATTATGAACAAGTGGGAATAGCTCAGTGGTAGAGCATTCGACGGCAGATCGAGAGGTCCTTGGTTCAAACCTGATTTCCCCCTGTAACAGCACGGATCATTCCGTTTATTTTACTTAAAACGACATTACGGTCTTGAACAAGGGGGAATAGCTCAGTGGTAGAGCATGCGACTGCAGATCGAGAGGTCCTTGGTTTAAACCCGAGTTCTCCCTGTAACAGCACGGATCATTTCGTTTATTTTAGTTAAATCGACATTACAGCTATAAACAAGGGGGAATAGCTCAGTGGTAGAGCGTTCGACTGCAGATCGAGAGGTCCATGGTTCAAACCCGAGTTTTCCCTGTAACAGCACGGATCATTGCGTTTATTTTAGTTAAAACGACATTACGGTCTTGAACAAGGGGGAATAGCTCAGTGGTGTAGCATTCGACTGCAGATTAAGAAGTCCTTGGTTCAAACCTGAGTTCACCCTGTAGTAGTACGATTCATTCCGTATATTTTAGTTAAATCGACATTACGATTATGAACAAGTAGGAATAGCTCAGTGGTAGAGAATTCGACGGCAGATCGAGAGGTGCTTGGTTCAAACCCGAGTTCTCCCTGTAACAGCACAGATCATTCCGTTTATTTTAGTTGAATCGACATTACGCCCTTGAAGAAGGGGGAATAGCTCAGTGGTAGAGCATTCGATTGCAGATTGAGAGGTCCTTGGTTCAAACCCGAGTTCTTACTGTAACAGCACGGATCATTGCGTTTATTTTAGTTAAATCGACATTACGGCCTTGAACAAGGCGGAATAGCTCAGTTGTAGAGCATTCGACTGCAGATTGAGAAGTCCTTGGTTCAAACCCGAGTTCCCCCTGTAGTAACACGAATCATTCCGTTTATTTTAGTTAAATCGACATTACGATTATGAACAAGTGGGAATAGCTCATTGGTAGAGCATTCGACGGCAGATCGAGAGGTCCTTGGTTCAAACCTGATTTCCCCCTGTAACAGCACGGATCATTCCGTTTATTTTACTTAAAACGACATTACGGTCTTGAACAAGGGGGAATAGCTCAGTGGTAGAGCATGCGACTGCAGATCGAGAGGTCCTTGGTTTAAACCCGAGTTCTCCCTGTAACAGCACGGATCATTTCGTTTATTTTAGTTAAATCGACATTACAGCTATAAACAAGGGGGAATAGCTCAGTGGTAGAGCGTTCGACTGCAGACCGAGAGGTCCATGGTTCAAACCGGAGTTTTCCCTGTAACAGCACGGATCATTGCGTTTATTTTAGTTAAAACGACATTACGGTCTTGAACAAGGGGGAATAGCTCAGTGGTGTAGCATTCGACTGCAGATTAAGAAGTCCTTGGTTCAAACCTGAGTTCACCCTGTAGTAGTACGATTCATTCCGTATATTTTAGTTAAATCGACATTACGATTATGAACAAGTAGGAATAGCTCAGTTGTAGAGAATTCGACGGCAGATCGAGAGGTGCTTGGTTCAAACCCGAGTTCTCCCTGTAACAGCACAGATCAATCCGTTTATTTTAGTTGAATCGACATTACGGCCTTGAACAAGGGGGAATAGCTCAGTTGTAGAGCATTCGACTGCAGATTGAGAAGTCCTTGGTTCAAACCCGAGTTCCCCCTGTAGTAACACGAATCATTCCGTTTATTTTAGTTAAATCGATATTACGATTATGAACAAGTGGGAATAGCTCAGTGGTAGAGCATTCGACGGCAGATCGAGAGGTCCTTGGTTCAAACCTGATTTCCCCCTGTAACAGCACGGATCATTCCGTTTATTTTACTTAAAACGACATTACGGTCTTGAGCAAGGGGGATAGCTCAGTGGTAGAGCATGCGACTGCAGATCGAGAGGTCCTTGGTTTAAACCCGAGTTCTCCCTGTAACAGCACGGATCATTTCGTTTATTTTAGTTAAATCGACATTACAGCTATAAACAAGGGGGAATAGCTCAGTGGTAGAGCGTTCGACTGCAGATCGAGAGGTCCATGGTTCAAACCCGAGTTTTCACTGTAACAGCACGGATCATTGCGTTTATTTTAGTTAAAACGACATTACGGTCTAGAACAAGGGGGAATAGCTCAGTGGTGTAGCATTCGACTGCAGATTAAGAAGTCCTTGGTTCAAACCTGAGTTCACCCTGTAGTAGTACGATTCATTCCGTATATTTTAGTTAAATCGACATTACGATTATGAACAAGTAGGAATAGCTCAGTGGTAGAGAATTCGACGGCAGATCGAGAGGTGCTTGGTTCAAACCCGAGTTCTCCCTGTAACAGCACAGATCATTCCGTTTATTTTAGTTGAATCGACATTACGGCCTTGAACAAGGGGGAATAGCTCAGTGGTAGAGCATTCGATTGCAGATCGAGAGGTCCTTGGTTCAAACCTGATTTCCCCCTGTAACAGCACGGATCATTCCGTTTATTTTAGTTAAATCGACATTACAGCTATAAACAAGGGGGAATAGCTCAGTGGTAGAGCGTTCGACTGCAGATCGAGAGGTCCATGGTTCAAACCCGAGTTTTCCCTGTAATAGCACGGATCATTGCGTTTATTTTAGTTAAATCGACAATACGGCTATTAACAAGGGGGAATAGCTCAGTGGTAGAGCGTTCGACTGCAGATCGAGAGGTCCATGGTTCAAACCCCAGTTCTCCCTGTAACAGCACGGATCGTTTCGTTTATTTTAGTTAAATCGACATTACGGCCTTGAACAAGGGGGAATAGCTCAGTGGTAGAGCATTCGATTGCAGATCGAGAGGTCCTTGGTTCAAACCCAGTTCTCCCTGTAACAGCACGGATCATTGCGTTTATTTTAGTTAAATCGACATTACGCCTTGAACAAGGGGAAATAGCTCAGTGGTGTAGCATTCGACTGCAGATTAAGAAGTCCTTGATTCAAACCTGAGTTCCCCCTGTAGTAGTACGATTCATTCCGTATATTTTAGTTAAATCGACATTACGATTATGAACAAGTAGGAATAGCTCAGTGGTAGAGAATTCGACGGCAGATCGAGAGGTGCTTGGTTCAAACCCGAGTTCTCCCTGTAACAGCACAGATCATTCCGTTTATTTTAGTTGAATCGACATTACGGCCTTGAACAAGGGGGAATAGCTCAGTGGTAGAGCATTCGATTGCAGATCGAGAGGTCCTTGGTTCAAACCCGAGATCTTACTGTAACAGCACGGATCATTGCGTTTATTTTAGTTAAATCGACATTACGGCCTTGAACAAGGGGGAATAGCTCAGTTGTAGAGCATTCGACTGCAGATTGAGAAGTCCTTGGTTCAAACCCGAGTTCCCCCTGTAGTAACACGAATCATTCCGTTTATTTTAGTTAAATCGACATTACGATTATGAACAAGTGGGAATAGCTCAGTGGTAGAGCATTCGACGGCAGATCGAGAGGTCCTTGGTTCAAACCCGAGTTCTCCCTGTAACAGCACGGATCATTCCGTTTATTTTAGTTAAAACGACATCACGGTCTTGAACAAGGGGGAATAGCTTAGTGGTAGAGCATTCGACTGCAGATCGAGAGGTCCTTGGTTCAAACCTGATTTCCCCCTGTAACAGCACGGATCATTCCGTTTATTTTAGTTAAATCGACATTACAGTTATAAACAAGGGGGAATAGCTCAGTGGTAGAGCGTTCGACTGCAGATCGAGAGGTCCATGGTTCAAACCCGAGTTTTACCTGTAATAGCACGGATCATTGCGTTTATTTTAGTTAAATCGACATTACGGCTATTAACAAGGGGGAATAGCTCAGTGGTAGAGCGCTCGACTGCAGATCGAGAGGTACATGGTTCAAACCCCAGTTCTCGCTGTAACAGCACGGATCGTTTCGTTTATTTTAGTTAAATCGACATTACGGCCTTGAACAAGGGGGAATAGCTCAGTGGTAGAGCATTCGATTGCAGATCGAGAGGTCCTTGGTTCAAACCCACTTCTCCCTGTAACAGCACGGATCATTGCGTTTATTTTAGTTAAATCGACATTACGCCTTGAACAAGGGGGAATAGCTCAGTGGTGTAGCATTCGACTGCAGATTAAGAAGTCCTTGGTTCAAACCTGAGTTCCCCCTGTAGTAGTACGATTCATTCCGTTTATTTTAGTTAAATCGACATTACGATTATGAACATGTAGGAATAGCTCAGTGGTAGAGAATTCGACGGCAGATCGAGAGGTGCTTGGTTCAAACCCGAGTTCTTACTGTAACAGCACGGATCATTGCGTTTATTTTAGTTAAATCGACATTACGGCCTTGAACAAGGGGGAATAGCTCAGTTGTAGAGCATGCGACTGCAGATCGAGAGGTCCTTGGTTTAAACCCGAGTTCTCCCTGTAACAGCACGGATCATTTCGTTTATTTTAGTTAAATCGACATTACAGCTATAAACAAGGGGGAATAGCTCAGTGGTAGAGCGTTCGACTGCAGATCGAGAGGTCCATGGTTCAAACCCGAGTTTTCCCTGTAACAGCACGGATCATTGCGTTTATTTTAGTTAAAACGACATTACGGTCTTGAACAAGGGGGAATAGCTCAGTGGTGTAGCATTCGACTGCAGATTAAGAAGTCCTTGGTTCAAACCTGAGTTCACCCTGTAGTAGTACGATTCATTCCGTATATTTTAGTTAAATCGACATTACGATTATGAACAAGTAGGAATAGCTCAGTGGTAGAGAATTCGACGGCAGATCGAGAGGTGCTTGGTTCAAACCCGAGTTCTCCCTGTAACAGCACAGATCATTCCGTTTATTTTAGTTGATTCGACATTACGCCCTTGAAGAAGGGGGAATAGCTCAGTGGTAGAGCATTCGATTGCAGATTGAGAGGTCCTTGGTTCAAACCCGAGTTCTTACTGTAACAGCACGGATCATTGCGTTTATTTTAGTTAAATCGACATTACGGCCTTGAACAAGGCGGAATAGCTCAGTTGTAGAGCATTCGACTGCAGATTGAGAAGTCCTTGGTTCAAACCCGAGTTCCCCCTGTAGTAACACGAATCATTCCGTTTATTTTAGTTAAATCGACATTACGATTATGAACAAGTGGGAATAGCTCATTGGTAGAGCATTCGACGGCAGATCGAGAGGTCCTTGGTTCAAACCTGATTTCCCCCTGTAACAGCACGGATCATTCCGTTTATTTTACTTAAAACGACATTACGGTCTTGAACAAGGGGGAATAGCTCAGTGGTAGAGCATGCGACTGCAGATCGAGAGGTCCTTGGTTTAAACCCGAGTTCTCCCTGTAACAGCACGGATCATTTCGTTTATTTTAGTTAAATCGACATTACAGCTATAAACAAGGGGGAATAGCTCAGTGGTAGAGCGTTCGACTGCAGACCGAGAGGTCCTTGGTTCAAACCGGAGTTTTCCCTGTAACAGCACGGATCATTGCGTTTATTTTAGTTAAAACGACATTACGGTCTTGAACAAGGGGGAATAGCTCAGTGGTGTTGCATTCGACTGCAGATTAAGAAGTCCTTGGTTCAAACCTGAGTTCACCCTGTAGTAGTACGATTCATTCCGTATATTTTAGTTAAATCGACATTACGATTATGAACAAGTAGGAATAGCTCAGTTGTAGAGAATTCGACGGCAGATCGAGAGGTGCTTGGTTCAAACCCGAGTTCTCCCTGTAACAGCACAGATCATTCCGTTTATTTTAGTTGAATCGACATTACGGCCTTGAACAAGGGGGAATAGCTCAGTTGTAGAGCATTCGACTGCAGATTGAGAAGTCCTTGGTTCAAACCCGAGTTCCCCCTGTAGTAACACGAATCATTCCGTTTATTTTAGTTAAATCGATATTACGATTATGAACAAGTGGGAATAGCTCAGTGGTAGAGCATTCGACGGCAGATCGAGAGGTCCTTGGTTCAAACCTGATTTCCCCCTGTAACAGCACGGATCATTCCGTTTATTTTACTTAAAACGACATTACGGTCTTGAGCAAGGGGGATAGCTCAGTGGTAGAGCATGCGACTGCAGATCGAGAGGTCCTTGGTTTAAACCCGAGTTCTCCCTGTAACAGCACGGATCATTTCGTTTATTTTAGTTAAATCGACATTACAGCTATAAACAAGGGGGAATAGCTCAGTGGTAGAGCGTTCGACTGCAGATCGAGAGGTCCATGGTTCAAACCCGAGTTTTCCCTGTAACAGCACGGATCATTGCGTTTATTTTAGTTAAAACGACATTACGGTCTAGAACAAGGGGGAATAGCTCAGTGGTGTAGCATTCGACTGCAGATTAAGAAGTCCTTGGTTCAAACCTGAGTTCACCCTGTAGTAGTACGATTCATTCCGTATATTTTAGTTAAATCGACATTACGATTATGAACAAGTAGGAATAGCTCAGTGGTAGAGAATTCGACGGCAGATCGAGAGGTGCTTGGTTCAAACCCGAGTTCTCCCTGTAACAGCACAGATCATTCCGTTTATTTTAGTTGAATCGACATTACGGCCTTGAACAAGGGGGAATAGCTCAGTGGTAGAGCATTCGATTGCAGATCGAGAGGTCCTTGGTTCAAACCTGATTTCCCCCTGTAACAGCACGGATCATTCCGTTTATTTTAGTTAAATCGACATTACAGCTATAAACAAGGGGGAATAGCTCAGTGGTAGAGCGTTCGACTGCAGATCGAGAGGTCCATGGTTCAAACCCGAGTTTTCCCTGTAATAGCACGGATCATTGCGTTTATTTTAGTTAAATCGACAATACGGCTATTAACAAGGGGGAATAGCTCAGTGGTAGAGCGTTCGACTGCAGATCGAGAGGTCCATGGTTCAAACCCCAGTTCTCCCTGTAACAGCACGGATCGTTTCGTTTATTTTAGTTAAATCGACATTACGGCCTTGAACAAGGGGGAATAGCTCAGTGGTAGAGCATTCGATTGCAGATCGAGAGGTCCTTGGTTCAAACCCAGTTCTCCCTGTAACAGCACGGATCATTGCGTTTATTTTAGTTAAATCGACATTACGCCTTGAACAAGGGGAAATAGCTCAGTGGTGTAGCATTCGACTGCAGATTAAGAAGTCCTTGATTCAAACCTGAGTTCCCCCTGTAGTAGTACGATTCATTCCGTATATTTTAGTTAAATCGACATTACGATTATGAACAAGTAGGAATAGCTCAGTGGTAGAGAATTCGACGGCAGATCGAGAGGTGCTTGGTTCAAACCCGAGTTCTCCCTGTAACAGCACAGATCATTCCGTTTATTTTAGTTGAATCGACATTACGGCCTTGAACAAGGGGGAATAGCTCAGTGGTAGAGCATTCGATTGCAGATCGAGAGGTCCTTGGTTCAAACCCGAGATCTTACTGTAACAGCACGGATCATTGCGTTTATTTTAGTTAAATCGACATTACGGCCTTGAACAAGGGGGAATAGCTCAGTTGTAGAGCATTCGACTGCAGATTGAGAAGTCCTTGGTTCAAACCCGAGTTCCCCCTGTAGTAACACGAATCATTCCGTTTATTTTAGTTAAATCGACATTACGATTATGAACAAGTGGGAATAGCTCAGTGGTAGAGCATTCGACGGCAGATCGAGAGGTCCTTGGTTCAAACCCGAGTTCTCCCTGTAACGGCACGGATCATTCCGTTTATTTTAGTTAAAACGACATCACGGTCTTGAACAAGGGGGAATAGCTTAGTGGTAGAGCATTCGACTGCAGATCGAGAGGTCCTTGGTTCAAACCTGATTTCCCCCTGTAACAGCACGGATCATTCCGTTTATTTTAGTTAAATCGACATTACAGTTATAAACAAGGGGGAATAGCTCAGTGGTAGAGCGTTCGACTGCAGATCGAGAGGTCCATGGTTCAAACCCGAGTTTTACCTGTAATAGCACGGATCATTGCGTTTATTTTAGTTAAATCGACATTACGGCTATTAACAAGGGGGAATAGCTCAGTGGTAGAGCGCTCGACTGCAGATCGAGAGGTACATGGTTCAAACCCCAGTTCTCGCTGTAACAGCACGGATCGTTTCGTTTATTTTAGTTAAATCGACATTACGGCCTTGAACAAGGGGGAATAGCTCAGTGGTAGAGCATTCGATTGCAGATCGAGAGGTCCTTGGTTCAAACCCACTTCTCCCTGTAACAGCACGGATCATTGCGTTTATTTTAGTTAAATCGACATTACGCCTTGAACAAGGGGGAATAGCTCAGTGGTGTAGCATTCGACTGCAGATTAAGAAGTCCTTGGTTCAAACCTGAGTTCCCCCTGTAGTAGTACGATTCATTCCGTTTATTTTAGTTAAATCGACATTACGATTATGAACATGTAGGAATAGCTCAGTGGTAGAGAATTCGACGGCAGATCGAGAGGTGCTTGGTTCAAACCCGAGTTCTTACTGTAACAGCACGGATCATTGCGTTTATTTTAGTTAAATCGACATTACGGCCTTGAACAAGGGGGAATAGCTCAGTTGTAGAGCATTCGACTGCAGATTGAGAAGTCCTTGGTTCAAACCCGAGTTCCCCCTGTAGTAACACGAATCATTCCGTTTATTTTAAGTAAATCGACATTACGGTCTTGAACAAGGGGGAATAGCTCAGTGGTAGAGTATGCGACTGCAGATCGAGAGGTCCTTGGTTCAAACCCGAGTTCTCCCTGTAACAACACGGATCATTATGTTTATTTTAGTTAAATCGACATTACGGCCTTGAAGAAGGGGGAAGAGCTCAGTGGTAGAGCATTCGACTGCAGATCGAGAGGTCCTTGGTTCAAACCCCAGTTCTCCCTGTAACAGCACGGATCATTCCGTTTATTTTAGTTAAATCGACATTACGGCTAGGAACAAGGAGGGAAAGCTCGAATTCGACTGCAGATCGAGAGTTCCTTGGTTCAAAACCGAGTTCCCCCTGTAACAGCACGGATCATTCCAATTATTTTAGTTAAATCGACATTACGGCTAGGAACAAGGAGGGAAAGCTCGCATTCGACTGCAGATCGAGAGGTCCTTGGTTCAAACCCGAGTTCTCCCTGTAACAGCACGGATCATTTCGTTTATTTTAGTTAAATCGACATTACGACTATGAACAAGTGGGAATAGCTCAGTGGTAGAGCATTCGACTGCAGATATAGAGGTCCTTGGTTCAAAGCCGAGTTCCCCCTGTGACAGCACGTATCATTCCGTTCATTTTAGTTAAATCGGCATTACGGCCTTGAAGAAGGGGGAATAGCTCAGTGGTGGAGCATTCGACTGCAGATTGAGAAGACCTTGGTTCAAACCTGAGTTCTCACTGTAACAGCACGGATAATTGCGTTTATTTTAGTTAAATCGACATTACGGCTATGAACAAAGGGGAATAGCTCAGTGGTAGAGCATTCGACTGCAGATCGAGAGGTCCGTGGTTCAAACCCGAGTTCTCCCTGTAACAGCACGAATCATTCCGTTTATTTTAGTTAAAACGACAATACGGTCCTGAGCAAGGGGGTATAGCTCAGTGGTAGAGCATTCGACGGCAGATCGAGAGGTCCTTGGTTCTAACCCCATTTCCCCCTGTAACAGCACGGATCATTCCGTTAATTTTAGTTAAATAGACATTACGGCTATGAGCAAGGGGAATAGCTCAGTGGTATTGCATGCGACTGCAGATAGAGAGGTCCTTGGTTCAAACCCGAGTTTTCCCTGTAACAGCACGGATCATTTCGTTTATTTTACTTAAATCGACATAACGCCTTGAACAAGGGGGAATAGCTCAGTGGTGTAGCATTGGACTGCAGATCGAGAGGTCCTTGGTTCAAAGCCGAGTTCCCCCTGTGACAGCACGGATCATTCCGTTCATTTTAGTTAAATCGACATTACGGCCTTGAAGAAGGGGGAATAGCTCAGTGGTGGAGCATTCGACTGCAGATCGAGAGGTCCTTGGTTCAAACCCGAGTTCTCCCTGTAACAGCACGGATCATTCCGTTTATTTTAGTTAAATCGACATTACGGCCTTGAACAAAGGGAGTAGCTCAGTGGTAGAGCATTCGACTGCAGATCGAGAGGTCCATGGTTCAAACCCGAGTTTTCCCTGTGACAGCACGTATCATTCCGTTCATTTTAGTTAAATCGGCATTACGGCCTTGAAGAAGGGGGAATAGCTCAGTGGTGGAGCATTCGACTGCAGATTGAGAAGACCTTGGTTCAAACCTGAGTTCTCACTGTAACAGCACGGATAATTGCGTTTATTTTAGTTAAATCGACATTACGGCTATGAACAAAGGGGAATAGCTCAGTGGTAGAGCATTCGACTGCAGATCGAGAGGTCCGTGGTTCAAACCCGAGTTCTCCCTGTAACAGCACGAATCATTCCGTTTATTTTAGTTAAAACGACAATACGGTCCTGAGCAAGGGGGTATAGCTCAGTGGTAGAGCATTCGACGGCAGATCGAGAGGTCCTTGGTTCTAACCCCATTTCCCCCTGTAACAGCACGGATCATTCCGTTAATTTTAGTTAAATAGACATTACGGCTATGAGCAAGGGGAATAGCTCAGTGGTATTGCATGCGACTGCAGATAGAGAGGTCCTTGGTTCAAACCCGAGTTTTCCCTGTAACAGCACGGATCATTTCGTTTATTTTACTTAAATCGACATAACGCCTTGAACAAGGGGGAATAGCTCAGTGGTGTAGCATTGGACTGCAGATCGAGAGGTCCTTGGTTCAAAGCCGAGTTCCCCCTGTGACAGCACGGATCATTCCGTTCATTTTAGTTAAATCGACATTACGGCCTTGAAGAAGGGGGAATAGCTCAGTGGTGGAGCATTCGACTGCAGATCGAGAGGTCCTTGGTTCAAACCCGAGTTCTCCCTGTAACAGCACGGATCATTCCGTTTATTTTAGTTAAATCGACATTACGGCCTTGAACAAAGGGAGTAGCTCAGTGGTAGAGCATTCGACTGCAGATCGAGAGGTCCATGGTTCAAACCCGAGTTTTCCCTGTAACAGCACGGATAATTGCGTTTATTTTAGTTAAATCGACATTACGGCTATGAACAAAGGGGAATAGCTCAGTGGTAGCGCATTCGACTGCAGATTGAGAAGTCCTTGGTTCAAACCCGAGTTCCCCCTGTAGTAGCACGAATCATTCCGTTTATTTTAGTTAAATCGACATTACGATTATGAACAAGTGGGAAGAGCTCAGTGGTAGAGCATTCGACGGCAGATCGAGAGGTCCTTGGTTCAAACCCGAGTTCTTCCTGTAACAGCACGGATCATTTCGTTTATTTTAGTTAAAACGACATTACGGTCTTTAACAAAAGGGAATAGCTCAGTGGTAGAGCATTCGACTGCAGATTGAGAAGTCCTTGGTTCAAACCCGAGTTCGTCCTGTAGTAGTTCGAATCATTCCGTTTATTTTAGTTAAATCGACATTTCGATTATGAACAAGTGGGAATAGCTCAGTGGTAGAGCATTCGACGGCAGATCGAGAGGTCCTTGGTTCAAACCCGAGTTCTTTCTGTAACAGCACGGATCATTCCGTTTATTTTAGTTAAATCGACATTACGGCCTTGAACAAGGGGGAATAGCTCAACGGTAGAGCATTCGACTGCAGATCGAGAGGTCCTTGGTTCAAACCCGAGTTTCCCCGTTAACAGCACGGATCATTTCGTTTATGTTAGTTAAATCGACATTAAGATTATGAACAAGTGGGAATAGCTCAGTGGTAGGGCACTCGACGGCAGATCGAGAGGTCCTTGGTTCTAACCCGATTTCCCCCTGTAACCGAACGGATCATTCCGTTTATTTTAGTTAAATAGACATTACGGCTATGAGCAAGGGGAATAGCTCAGTGGTATTGCATGCGACTGCAGATCGAGAGGTCCTTGGTTCAAACCCGAGTTCTCCCTGTAACAGCACGGATCATTTCGTTTATTTTAGTTAAATCGACATTACGATTATGAACAAGTGGGAATAGCTCAGTGGTAGAGCATTCGACGGCAGATCGAGAGGTCCTTGGTTCAAACCCGAGTTCTTCCTGTAACGGCACGGATCATTTCGTTTATTTTAGTTAAAACGACATTACGGTCTTGAACAAAAGGGAATAGCTCAGTGGTAGAGCATTCGACTGCAGATTGAGAAGTCCTTGGTTCAAACCCGAGTTCGCCCTGTAGTAGTTCGAATCATTCCGTTTATTTTAGTTAAATCGACATTTCGATTATGAACAAGTGGGAATAGCTCAGTGGTTGAGCATTCGACGGCAGATCGAGAGGTCCTTGGTTCAAACCCGAGTTCTTTCTGTAACAGCACGGATCATTCCGTTTATTTTAGTTAAATCGACATTACGGCTATGAGCAAGGGGAATAGCTCAGTGGTATTGCATGCGACTGCAGATCGAGAGGTCCTTGGTTCAAACCCGAGTTCTCCATGTAACAGCACGGATCATTTCGTTTATTTTAGTTAAATCGACATTACGATTATGAACAAGTGGGAATAGCTCAGTGGTAGAGCATTCGACGGCAGATCCAGAGGTCCTTGGTTCAAGCCCGATTTCCCCATGTAACAGCACGGATCATTCCGTTTATTTTAGTTAAATAGACATTAGGGCTGTGAGCAAGGGGAATAGCTCAGTGGTAGAGCATTCGAATGCAGATCGAGAGGTCCTTGGTTCAAACCCGAGTTCTCCCTGTAACAGCACGAATCATTCCGTTTATTTTAGTTAAAACGACAATACGGTTATGAACAAGTGGGAATAGCTCAGTGGTAGAGCATTCGACGGCAGATCGAGAGGTCCTTGGTTCTAACCCGATTTCCCTTTAACAGCACGGATCATCCCGTTTATTTTAGTTAAATAGACATTACGGCTATGAGCAAGGGGAATAGCTCAGTGGTATTGCATGCGACTGCAGATCGAGAGGTCCTTGGTTCAAACCTGAGTTCTCCCTGTAACAGCACGGATCATTTCGTTTATTTTACTTAAATCGACATAACGCCTTGAAAAAGGGGGAATAGCTCAGTGGTGTAGCATTCGACTGTAGATAGAGAGGTCCTTGGCTCAAAGCCGAGTTCCCCCTGTGACAGCACGGATCATTCCGTTCATTTTAGGTAAGTGGGAATAGCTCAGTGGTAGAGCATACGACGGCAGATCGAGAGGTCCTTGGTTCTAACCCGATTTCCCGCTGTAACAGCACGGATCATTCCGTTTATTTTAGTTAAATAGAAATTACGGCTATGAGCAAGGGGAATAGCTCAGTGGTATTGCATGCGACTGCAGATCGAGAGGTCCTTGGTTCAAACCCGTGTTCTCCCTGTAACAGCACGGATCATTTCGTTTATTTTAGTTAAATCGACATTTCGCCTTGAACAAGGGGGAATAGCTCAGTGGTGTAGCATTCGACTGCAGATCGAGAGGTACTTGGTTCAAAGCCGAGTTCCCCCTGTGACAGCACGGATCATTCCGTTTATTTTAGTTAAAACGACAATACGGTCCTGTACAAGGGGGAATAGCTCAGTGGTAGAGTATGCGACGGCAGATCGAGAGGTCCTTGGTTCAAACCCGAGTTCTCCCTGTAACAGCACGGATCATTCCGTTTATTTTAGTTAAAACGACATTACGGCTAAGAACAAAGGGAAATAGCTCAGTGGTAGAGCATTCGACTGCAAATCGAGAGGTCCTTGGTTCGAACTTCAGTTCTCCCTGTAACAGCACGGATCATTCCGTTTATTTTAGTTAAATCGACATTACGGCTAGGAACAAGGAGGGAAAGCTCGCATTCGACTGCAGATCGAGAGGTCCTTGGTTCAATCCCGAGTTCTCCCTGTAACAGCACGGATCATTTCGTTTATTTTACTTAAATCGACATAACGCCTTGAAAAAGGGGGAATAGCTCAGTGGTGTCGCATTCGACTGCAGATTGAGAGGTCCTTGGTTCAAAGCCGAGTTCCCCCTGTGACAGCACGGATCATTCCGTTCATTTTAGTTAAGTGGGAATAGCTCAGTGGTAGAGCATTCGACTGCAGATCGAGAGGTCCTTGGTTCAAACCCGAGTTCCCCCTGTGACAGCACGGATCATTGCCTTTATTTTGGTTCATTCGACATTACGGTTAGGAACAAGGGGTTATAGCTCAGTGGTAGAGCATTCGACTGCAGATCGAGAGGACCTTGGTTCAAACCCGAGTTCTCCCTTTAACAGCACGAATCATTCCGTTTATTTTAGTTAAAACGACAATACGGTCCTGAGCAAGGGGGAATAGCCCAGTGGTAGAGTATGCGACTGCAGATCTAGAGGTCCTTGGTTGAAACCCCAATTCTCCCTAAAATAGCACGGATCATTTCGTTTATTTTAGTTAAATCGACATTACGATTATGAACAAGTGGGAATAGCTCAGTGGTGTAGCATTCGACTTCAGATCGAGAGGTACTTGGTTCAAAGCCGAGTTCACCCTGTGACAGCACGGGTCATTCCGTTTATTTTAGTTAAAACGACAATACGGTCCTGCACAAGGAGGAATAGCTCAGTGGTAGAGCATTCGACTGCAGATCGAGAGGTCCTTGGTTCAAACCTGATTTCCCCCTGTAACAGCACGGATCATTCCGTTTATTTTAGTTAAATCGACATTACAGTTATAAACAAGGGGGAATAGCTCAGTGGTAGAGCGTTCGACTGCAGATCGAGAGGTCCATGGTTCAAACCCGAGTTTTACCTGTAATAGCACGGATCATTGCGTTTATTTTAGTTAAATCGACATTACGGCTATTAACAAGGGGGAATAGCTCAGTGGTAGAGCGCTCGACTGCAGATCGAGAGGTACATGGTTCAAACCCCAGTTCTCGCTGTAACAGCACGGATCGTTTCGTTTATTTTAGTTAAATCGACATTACGGCCTTGAACAAGGGGGAATAGCTCAGTGGTAGAGCATTCGATTGCAGATCGAGAGGTCCTTGGTTCAAACCCACTTCTCCCTGTAACAGCACGGATCATTGCGTTTATTTTAGTTAAATCGACATTACGCCTTGAACAAGGGGGAATAGCTCAGTGGTGTAGCATTCGACTGCAGATTAAGAAGTCCTTGGTTCAAACCTGAGTTCCCCCTGTAGTAGTACGATTCATTCCGTTTATTTTAGTTAAATCGACATTACGATTATGAACATGTAGGAATAGCTCAGTGGTAGAGAATTCGACGGCAGATCGAGAGGTCCATGGTTCAAACCCGAGTTTTACCTGTAATAGCACGGATCATTGCGTTTATTTTAGTTAAATCGACATTACGGCTATTAACAAGGGGGAATAGCTCAGTGGTAGAGCGCTCGACTGCAGATCGAGAGGTACATGGTTCAAACCCCAGTTCTCGCTGTAACAGCACGGATCGTTTCGTTTATTTTAGTTAAATCGACATTACGGCCTTGAACAAGGGGGAATAGCTCAGTGGTAGAGCATTCGATTGCAGATCGAGAGGTCCTTGGTTCAAACCCACTTCTCCCTGTAACAGCACGGATCATTGCGTTTATTTTAGTTAAATCGACATTACGCCTTGAACAAGGGGGAATAGCTCAGTGGTGTAGCATTCGACTGCAGATTAAGAAGTCCTTGGTTCAAACCTGAGTTCCCCCTGTAGTAGTACGATTCATTCCGTT